>NC_090891.1:4842635-4845135 GCF_036669925.1 Montipora capricornis | reverse complement strand
CTGATGAAATAATTAACAATTAGCCCATGAGGCGAAGCCGAATGGGCTATTGACCCGTGGCCCTTGAGGGCGAAGGGTCTAATTGTTTTAGTATCACCCAACTAGTCGGACAGAAAAGGAAATAATAAAGTTAGCAAATGCAAGATGAAGAAATATTTATTTGGGAATAAAACGAAAGACAACATCACGCTTTTCTTTTTTTTTTTTTTTTACAGAGCTGAGATATAAAATATTACATACAATATAAGTGCAAGAAAACAAGACATCTAAACTACACTGCTAACTACATGTACATGTCACAAAGCTTATGAATCTCATTTAAAGAACTCAAACTATTAAACTAGAAAAACAAAACAAAGAACAAAGAACAAAAAAAAACATCACGCTTTTCGCTACTCAAGGACTATTACTAATTAAGTCCTCCAGTAGCGTAACTACTGGATTTGCATTTAATAGTCCACTAGTTGGGTGATACTAATATCTTTTAGCAAATCATGGCATGCTCTGACAGAATTCTAACTTTGACAAAACACGAGGGCACTGTTGCTATATTATCTTGGGTATTGGGTGATAATAATTAGCATGATAGTCATAGGGAAATTGTGGTAATAATGTCGTTAGACGAACGTTCCATTTATTCAGTGGCACTGTAAAACACGTAAATTTCTTTTACTCATAATTGGCACTAAATAACGATTTCCTACCGGTTTATATACAATAACATCAATAATATCAACTTCTCCCTTTTAATGTCATAAAAAAGGTTGCTGTTATTCATCGGGGTGAAGTACAATCATAATAAAGTACTCTCGTTTGTCTCACGATGTGATCACTTGTATACTTTGCTGAAGGAAGTTTATTTCCTCATAGGTCCGCTAGCTTGCCTTATGGAACTGAAATGTTTTTTTGGCATAACCATAACTTTTCAAAAATGTAATTTCTGACGATTGAATGACTGAATGAATAATTATTAGTCAGAAATTGATATTCTGATGGCACGATGGAGGTTCGCTGGGTGTCACAGGACTAGTTAAGGGTATTTTACAGTTTTGGCGGGGGACTTTAATTAATAGGTCATTCTAGGTCAGTCAGTCTCCCTTTCTGTTTACTTTTTTATCATGCACTGTTTTTAATAATTATTTTCACCCTTTCCTCAGGGTTTTGTGCCGTTGCATTAGACGAGGAATACGTTTTCACATTTTTTTGGCCACTTTGAAAGGGTGTTTTTTTAGTGGTTTGGTATCTGGCGTGGCACAACTTCTATGCCATTTTATTGTAGTAGGTTTGTCTGGCATTTGCAACTTTCACTCGAAGCTCATTGTTGTGTAACTCAGAGTCACTGTTTAATTCAAAGTTACAAAATTAATACGGTAATGTTACTAACACCAAATCGTTACATGTATTTTCTAGGTCTGTGTGTTTCTATATGTCTGCATTTTCTAGACACCCTATTATAGGCTTACTGTACATGTACATATTGGGAAGATATTTGTTTACAAACTTTGCTTTCGTTATTCAAATGTGCAACCACAGAAACAAAAGACACATTCCGTTTCGACAGCCAGTGAGGCACTGGTTGGCACATCAACGACAATAGGTGACATTAACGATACATGTATCTTCCCTATTATTTCGGTTACATTTTGCATTTACAGATCAATAGGGAGTTTTATTGAAAGCTCCCTATTGATCTGTAAATGCAAAATGTAACCGAATTTAGCATGCATGTTTTTTGTCAGAGACGACTCGACAGCAACCGGAAGAGAACATTAATTTTTGTGTACCAGTACAGTGGTGTCTCCCAGATTTTTATACTCACCCTGATCATCTGTAATGGAGAAAAGATACTTTAGCAATGTAAATGTGGTTGTGTGAACTGATGACAAGTTTATAAAAGGGAAAACAGCTCACTTCCGGTTGCCATCCACGTCTCAAAAACGTCACGTGTTTATTAGCTCCTTATAAATTTAAAGGCTTACATTTTTATGGACTGAAAAAGATCTGAACTAGAGGAAAAGTGCAAACTAGCCACTTCCGCTGGATTTAAGGTTTGCATTCCAGGATTGATATGAAACAGAACACACACTTTGACCGTCTTGTATGGTTGTTTTATATTTTTCATATTTGTTCTTATATTGTATTACATGACTGTATGATTTTTTTATATACTACTGTATACAGTATTGTTCTGGTATTTGTTGTGCACACGCCCCCCAAAAAATACCTAAATGAATTAAACATAATTATTTAACTCTTTCCAGAAAATGTACACTGTTTGCTAATTGTAACAAACTTGAGCGTAACATATAATCACCACAGATTATTCCGTTAATAAGATTAGGGGCAAAAATAGCATCCCACAAGCACTACGCAAATTGCCAAAGTGTGTATTTAAGAAAAATATACAAAATCGACTTTCGCAAGTTCTAATGGAATCTAGGATGATTATGTGGGCACCTTCCCTGATCATAATTTAAATTTTAAGATTCCGGTAAATGCT
>NC_090891.1:4832635-4840135 GCF_036669925.1 Montipora capricornis | reverse complement strand
ACCCCGGCACGTGACAATTTGCTGGCTTTGCCACAATTGCAAAAAAGGGAACAGATCACTGCATGCTCACTTGCGTGATTTGTGCATGTATCAACATTATCACCATCTCAGTAACAAATGTATTTTTGACAAGATCAGACAATTTAACCTTTCACCCTGTCCCACATAATTCATTTGTAAGTGAAAAATTTCAAAATGGAGGACAACACCTGCATGGATGTTCAACTACAGTTCAGAGGAAGAATTAACTCAAGGTTAGATATATCATTTCCTCTACAGCCACTTGTTCGTTTCGACGTAAAACGTATCTCACTTTAATGTTTTGAATAGCTTTTGACAAAGTTATGTAACATACTTTACTCTTTGTTATAGATAATGAGGTTCTCCACACCAACGATTTTCAAGCTGAAAGTTCAAAATTTCGCCGTAGGAGTCTCCATGCTCGTCAGGTCCGTCAGACTGTCAACTAAGTGCTTATACAAATGTACAGCTGTACATTATATATATGACGTGTTATGGTTCATATATTTATTGTATATTCCTTCTATGTGAATTTTTATCCTTTTATTCTAAATGTTAAAATCTGTTTAATGACTAAAGTAAGGCAGGTCCACATCAGGACTTAGGTCTTGCCCATTCTCTGTAACCTGCATTATCAAATAAAGATGTATGTATATGTTTGTAACCAATGCATTCTGTTTACTTTTTGTACTGAACATGCACAAAAATGATAGTGGAGATTCGTGCATTTATCCTAATTTCAATCAATTTTTAAAATGTCAATAATATAGGTGTCAGCTTGGGAAGACCCTCAGTGTCAAGTAACTTTCCAGAGATTGTAGCTGTTGTGAAGGAGTTTATAGGCCAGCACTCTAGATCTGCTGCTGCGCATAATCGTTGCAGGGAAGATACCGAATATTGTCATGGAGTCAGCATAGAAAAGATGCGCCGACATGTCCTCCAGGCAATCCCTGAACTGAAAAAGATCTCAAAATCAACTATCAGGCGCCTCCTCCTACCACCACAGAAAAACAGGAAAGCTGCTAGCAGATACACTGGGCTTGTTGAAGCAAAACTTCCACCGAAAAGAAATGACCTTTCCTTGAAAGAGCACAAAGATTTTCATTTCACTTGTGCTCAAGTGAACTTTATTGGTGAACTTTCAGAAATGGTTGTTGACGAAACGGTAGCGTTGTCTGCTGGTGACAAAAATAACTTAAATGTGGGTATACTTCAGCAGTTAGTCGGTATTTTAATATTGGCAAATTTTTTATGACAAATGATCAGCCCAATTATCCCGACCATGATTTTCCTTACAGCGGCGCCAAACTTGTCCCATCAGTCTCGATTTAGAAGGTCACGTAGTTTGTCTCCCAGACCAAGGTACCCCGCTAATGTCCAAAAAAGGAGCTCGTAGTCTCAACCAGCACTTTCACGTTTCAAGTCAAAGGGCAAATTTCATGAAATGAGATATACTGTAGAGATGAATTGGGAAGGGAGAGAATTTCTTGGCTGCGCACTGGTCAACTTTCTGTCTATTTGTATGCCTCTTTGTTCCACCGCAGTACAAGTGCTTTACATGCTAGTCACCTATAAGAAATTCTAAAGCCCATTGTGGAACGCGAAAATAAGGGGGCGGTGACAATCATATGTTACGGGGGACCTGACTGGAGCACAAGATTTACTCCAAATTTAATTAATTACGGGCCATTGTGAAAAAATCTGAAGATAGATGTCCTCGTTATGACTTGCTATGCACCAGGGGCCCACTGAACACTGAACACTGTTGGGCCCCTCTTTCAAAGGAGCTTACAGGGGTGACACTGTCTATCAGTGTTAGTGAAGATGTACCTTCCCCATGGGAAGATAACAGCCTGCTGGAAGAGGAAATAATTAAAAGAAAAAGGGGAAAGTTTTGGATCATGCCATTGACACGTGCAAAAAATATTGGCACAATAAGAGGTATGATTCTTTTCCTATAAAGGTTTTGAGTGTGCCATGCGAAGGCTCTAGCCCCTTAGAATGAGTTCACGAGCGAGTAAAGTCCTTTTCCAATGCAAGCACTCGTAAAATGATGGAAAGCGAGGAATTATCAGAAATCAAGCAAGAGTACCAGTTTTAAGTTAGTCATTGCTGTAGGAAAACGTATCAGCTGCAATTTTCATGCTGCAATCAGGATTCTTGCGAACATTGCCGCACAACGCCAATTCGTGCTGAGAGATTTTTAAGTATTCTTCGAAAAAGTGATGAAGCATTGCCAACTCCTTCCTTAAGTGTAATTCACAGAGGTCATTAACAATATGATACAATGCTGCAGCAGCTTTCAGCTCTTGAGTTTGGAAAAAAATCTCTGGGTATTGACCAAGGTTCGCCCAGTTTAAATGGCAAAAGTGCACATTTTTGTCCGTTTGGTTGTCGATACGTTTTTTCAAGCAAAACTGATGCTCTCCGACATTGTCGTCTAATGGATCACACAGCAGTCTCGGAGAGGGCGGAAGTCGAAACTTCCAAAATTCATGTAGTTTAATTTGGACAACATCAAAAAGGATCCAACACTGATCAGTATTTGTAATGTTTAATTTAAATGTACCTACATTTACGGGCTAGGGTAAGTTGGTGATGCTATTTTGGAAATATATGGTGATGCAACGAACGTCATAACTTGGCCTTGGCCTTATTAACTTGTCTCGTAAGTGCCGTGTCTAGGACTGAGGACAATATGCAACTTTTTTCTGTTGATAACATGTGAAACTTTTCACAGCGGTTGATGCGAGCTAAATGCCCGACTGTTAGAATATTTAACATGTAGACCACCTTGAGCAGTCAAAGCGCAAAATGTCCTCGTGCAAGCGAAGTAATTTATTGCGGCTATGAACAAGTAAGTTGAGAGACCATAATCTTAGCCAGTGGCCACGTCTCCGTCCACATTAAATACGATAACACAGGTAGCCCATACTGGTTAGTTGCATCTACCTTAGAGTGGCCTGAGAGTGGACTGGACCAAATAATCGCTAATCTGCACAAGTACTCCTTCGACGCATTCTCAAGAACCAACTTATCTTCCTGCTTAGAGTTCTCTAGTACACCCAGAAACTTGTAAGTACTTTCTTCTCCAAGGCTCCTGATCGACTTCAGCTCATCAATCTTCATAATTATTTTCCGTTTGCTTTACACACCCTCTCTTCACATGCACTACCGCACATTTTTTCTCATTCCATTTCAATCCAATACAGTCCATTCCTCCCTTTACAGTTCTCATGACTCTTTCTAAGTTGCTCTCCGATGATGCATATATCTTCAAATCATCAATGTATAACAGGTGTGTAACCTTACAAGAGATTGGTTTTGATAGCTTGTAACCGCTTGTGGCTCTCAAACTCCAAGCAATAGGGTTGAGGCACAGGGTGAACAATGTTGGACAAAGGGAATCATCCTGTGGCAGACCTTTCTTGAAATGGATGATCTCTGAACTCTCGCAACCCTACTAAGTTTCCATGACGATCCTTGGGTTCCAACTCCTAGTGAGTTTCCCTATTAAGACTCCAAACTATTCTGGAAATCTGTGAAGCTTGAACATTTCCACTAACCATCGATGATCCGCCGAGTTGTATGCCTTAGAGACATCGATCCACGCCTTGCTCAAATTTTTATGGCCTCTCTGAGCATCCTGACACACCATGCAATCAATGAGTAGGTTGTCGACAGTACCAGAACAGTCCTGTTTAGCCCCCCTTTGATCTCCTTGCATGAAGCCATAACTCAGTAGATCCACAAGGAGGCACGACATGTACCACTTACATGTATATAAGGCAAGTTATTTGTCGCTGGTTGTCTTTCGTAAATTCCCCTGGTTTAGGTAGCAAACTAGTTTTTCCTCCAGAAAACCACAAGGGAAAGTCCCTCTCATATACCCGGTTGCTTCAAAACTTCTAGCCATGTCCTGACAACTACCTATTTCCACCAGACATTTGCAAGGAGATCTGGGCCAGGGGCACTCCAGTTCTTCTTCTTTCTGATCATCTGCCCTACTTTGTCCCCCGTAAGTTTAAACTCGGCTGTGGGTATCTCAGGAACTGCTTCCCTCATTGCCTCTGTAACATCCTCAATCCATTCCATTCCAACGTTTCCAGTTCCGGTTCCTTCCCATAATTCTCTCCAAAATTCGCTCGCTTCTTCAATATCTTCAAACTTCCTCCTTTCGTCCTGTTGCCCTTGCAACAGAGTTTGATTATAACTTGGCTTCTCGTTTTCGTGTTGCCTTTCAAGCATTTTTCCAAAACAAGAGTATACACTTCCGGGATCCTGTTGGAACTTCCGGTTCACCTGTCTGGCCTCATCTAGCTTTTTCCTCCCTACAACACTTCTCTTAAGCTTTCTCAACTTGGATTTTTCTTTTTTCCGTGTAACTCACTAACGCTGCCACCAAATAACTTTGCAGGACCTCTACAGGAGGATATTATTATTATTATTATTATTATTATTATTATTATTATTATTATTATTATTATTATTATTATTATTATTGTTATTATTATTAGCTGTTAGGCTTGCTTAAATCTATAATATTTTTGTCATACATGTATGTAAACTAATATTATTGTGCTTTTTTGTAGGCATATTTGGAGTAGGATTCATTGCTGGCATAACTTCATATCATTCAACTTGTGTAGAAAAGATTATGCGGCTAGAAAATTCTAAGCTTGCTGATCAAGTAAGAGCCAGTAGGAGGTAAGTGGTAATGTTAAGGAAACTCTGCTAGGTACATGTAACGCTTACCTAAGGTTTGCCTCCTGACATGTGGAATCCAGTTCACTACCTGTTGATGAAGGAAGGTAGTTGCATGTCTTTAATAGGGTAGACTGTGTAGACTCTGTACGACATAAATTTTCAAACAAATGAAGGCATTAAAATGAAAGAGCTAGCAACCGTACAAGCAAACCTGCAGGCTCCTTTTGCCTGTTGCCAAACAACTAGCTAGCTTAGTCAACTTATCATCTTTCTCACAAGCACATGACACTGTCAAACATAATATAAAAACAAATAAATGTTACATTTCAAATTTGAAGACAATAAATGTATTTATATAAATGTACAATGTGGCATGACTTTTACCGGTATTATAAAGAAAGAACACTGAAGTAAATTGACCACCAGCGTTTGTCCTGTTTAAATGTTTGAATGATATCAAAATCTCCATCATCTACATCTACATCTACATGTTCCAGCACTCAGCAAAGTTCTTTTGACTAATGTCTCTGCTTAGGTAGCCTCATACACCATAAGCCTTTTTAAATATTCACCTCCCGCCAAGCCAGCCACTTGTGATGGATAGAACAGAACAGCCACAACACAGGGCAGTCTCCATCGCCTACTCCTCTCGAATTCAATGTAGTGTGTGGGTTCTTTAACATCCCACAGGGAACTTATGAACATAGTTCACATAATTTTTTGTGAGATGCCAGGCCTACCGTTTATAGTCCTTATCTAGGAAGACTTGAAGATCTAACCATTAAAAATTGCAGATGAAATTTAATACAAAGGCAGCATTTCTCCTCAGTTACTTTATTAAAAATCCTGAGTGTTGATCCAGCCGGGGTTCAAACCTGCAACCTCCTGCATGACAGGAGCTCGTGGCGGTGGCTATTGACGAGCTTGTGGTTGCAAAGGCAGCACGGCCTGCTGTAACTCCACCGACGAAACGGCAGCAGGCCATGCTGGAGAAGAATCGTCCTGATCCGCATCCGTGGCAGTCTTTGCGAACCAAACAACTTTGCATATAATTTATTATTCAGGTTTATATAATGACTAATACGTCATCGCATGGGATGATGAATATTACATTAGTGTGAATAGGTTTTCAAATCATCCATGTAAAACAAATGAGTGATGATGGTGTTGCTTATTCTGTACGCATAGTTACTTTCATTGAGGAGAGAGAATTTTAGATGCCAAAGCTATGCAGAACAGAATCATCATCATCATCATCATCATCATCATCATCATTATTATTATTCTTATTATTATTATTATTATTACTATTATTATTATTATTATTATTATTATTATTATTATTGTCTTTTTTTTTTTGGTTCCCTCTGCCTCAAAACTTTGGCCTAGCTTGTGAGTCATTCAACCTTAGACTTGTCAGCTTCGCACAATTTTTTTGAGAAAGCCTGTTTCTATTAATTTTGTTCGTTTAAACTCATTAAAGTTTGAATGCTTTCCTCTTTACGTAAAGGGCTCTAAGTCATGGCTCGAGCAGAGGAGACTGGCAAATGGAAAATAATAATCATGAACGGCAAGAAGATTTGCAAGGTGTGTGTAGTTTGCATTTTACTTCTTTAGAGTAGGGATGGTGCAGTCACCATTTACTATCTTTATGCTCTTTTTTTTCCGTACTTGTTCCGTATTAGTATATTATGTAATCTTATTTGCCCGAGGGCAATTAAGGATTATTTTCACGCGTATTTTTGAAAATACAAGTGAATTAATCCTTAATTGGACGAGGGCACGTTGCCATTATAAAGGGCAACATTGTTGAGGGGAGCCCCTTTTCAATGCCGCGACAAATGACAATCAGTTTAACATGCTTTTATTCGGTTAAAGTTCAATTCAATAAATCGATGCTGTCAACAGAAATAGCGCTTAATTTTAGTAAACTTTTACATGAGTACGAAAAGAGTCCACAGTCAGAACCTGGAACAAGATTCTCTTGTCACTTCGCTTTCTCTGTATAACCAACTGTTAACCAATCAGGATCAAGTAATCTTGCCCTTTTGATTACCCAAACTGTCCTCGTGATTAAGAAAAAATGCCCTCCATCTCAGCCAATCAGCATTCAGTAATTTTGCCCCGTATGTGAAACAGGAAAAGCCTTGACCAATAACCGCTTTAGTGAACCCACGGCTCCTTCACAAGACTATTCGCCTTCCAATGTCCCTGTTTCTCCTCCTGTCGGGTCCAGTGAAGAGTCTCCTCCGCCACCAAGCCTCTATTTTGATGTCGACTCAGACAAAGAGAACAAATACACCAGCTATGGAGAGTTACGAAAAAAACACCGTGAAAGATGGGTTCCTCCCAACGCCTCTACGTCAGGCTCTGTAAGGTCAGAGCAGGTACGTCATGTGATTCCATAGTATTGTATTGCACTTTCCTTTAGCTATGCCCAGAAATGCACCTAATTAGATGCTCGACAATGACGTCACGAAGCGTCACGAAGTGGCTGAAAATGGACAATTACGTCACAAAGTGTCCCCTAAACTACAGTTTTCAAGGAAAATAGGTAGAAATAGGTAGTAAATGCTAAGACTTAAAAGGGACACTTCTTGTTAGATATCAAAATTGGACGTGCCACCGCGCACCAGTGGCTCAGTTGCTTGAGCATCGGACTGCCATGCCAGTTCGAGTCCGGCCGGATCATCACTCAGGGTCTTGAAAGCAACTGAGGAGAAAGCGCTGTCTTTGTAGTTACAACCGCAAATGGTTTGACTCTCAAGTCTT
>NC_090891.1:4797635-4825135 GCF_036669925.1 Montipora capricornis | reverse complement strand
TACTTTATCTTAGCGATGTCGACAAAATTGAGCCATGATGGAGGTCACAATACTTAGATTTCTATCTACAGACTAGCTTGTCTCGCTTGAAAATTAATTAAAATTACGCTGAAGAGCACAGTGACTGAAATAGCATGCCATTTCTGCGATTAATAAAGGACTGCGGGTGATCCGATGAACTTTCTCAATGCGTTTACATCAGTCGCAACCTCAAACACGATTCTATCAAAATAAATTCTTATTTGGTGCTAAGGTGAGAGGGTAAGTTCTCCTCATTTTCAGACTTTCAGAATTCTCACACCGAGCTTTTTCCGTTTGTCCTTCTAGTAGGAGAATATTATCACACAGTGCTTGCGGTATACGCCACTGTACGCAATAATGGCGAGGTTGTGTCTTCTGGCTTGGACTAATTCAGACCACTTCATTTCTCAAAGACTGTATCTAGCGCAATGATATTGTTGGATTAATATTGAAACAAGGCAAATGGATTTTCTCTCGTCATTCGAAGAGTATAATTTAAGAGCCACTTTCTGTCCGAGAATAATGTTATTTAAGCCCCGCAGTTTCCTTCCATCCAAGGAAAAACTTACTTTTTTAATTACTCCAGCAGAGGAAGATGGAGTGAGAGAGTAAGGTCGCTTTTCTTGCGACTGGCATTCATTTTTGAGACGGTTTTCGCTCATAAATATTGCACGAAACATCGAATTTATCTTCGGCGAGGGAATTTATATTGGTATGATTTCTATGTGATTTGACTCCAATATTTTTCATCATCCTCTCTTGCAGTGGCGAAAAAATAATTTGCACGTGTTAGGAATAATGGCCAAAGAATGCACCTGACCTTCGAAAGAACCATTATATTAAGGAAATGATTATAATAAATTCATAATGACTCTTCAAGTATTGTTTATACAAATTCAGTTTTTTCGCAGAGCCTATTGGTTGAATTTGTCAGGTCACCGCACGGCCACACTGTACAAGGCTCATCTCTTCACCATAAAGAGTTTATGGCTAATTCGTCGAGATCTCAAGATATTTTGACAGTAAATGACTAGAGGATCGACTACTGAATTCACGCAGAGAGACAACTCGACTTCACCACTTCATAAAACGCTTTGCCACACAGAAACGATGACAAACAGTTCATCTTGGAGCTATACCGACAATGACTTCGGTGAGTTATTCAACGACTTTCGCCATCTCGATTTTGTTACATTCACGGTATTTTGAACAGATTTATCACATGGGCACACTGTGAGTCTTACTAATCAATTCAAAATTCCCAAATACACCATGCATTCGAAAGGTTTTAGTTATGATTGTAATTTCCCGCGATGTATGCTTTCGGCAGTTAAATTAAGCATAAAATTACGCATTCCACTAAGGTGTGCCATGAGGTTATAGTTCATTCTGTCAATTACTTTTTCATTTGTATTTTTTTTCCGCTTTCTCTAGTTCCGTGTTGTTGGTAAAAGTGAACACAAATTATTGTGAAAAACACACATTTTGGTACTCAACTCAAGATTATACTGAGTTTTCCTGTTGGATTTCCCACTACACATGTGTTTGCCTCATATTCTATGAAGAATCCCATGGTGGTCTCTCATGCCCTAATGTTTAGTGTCTTCATTTTAAAAAAAAAGCTATCAGTTGTGATAGCCAACAGTACAAGAATGGACACTGACTCTTATTCGTTTAGCGATCATTTTTATGTTTGGTTTTAAGTAAACTGGAACGCTGGTTAATGGTTGTACGCCTCTGTATTTTATTCATAAATATCTATTTCAGACAGTGGACATTACATGTCTTAACTGTGCGAAACTTGCTCTGGCAAAATATAGGGATCATTATCAATATCTAGCCAAAGTCCGATCCTTTATGCGAAAAACAAAAAGTGGCTTAATTCAAGTAATTTTGGATGCAACCCATACTCAAGTCCTGTCTGTGAGCGGTATTTCAATGCTCACATAACATATATCAACATATATTTGTTGATATCGTTATTTCCAACAAATTTTGAATTTGCCAATTTCGGTAAATACAGAAAAAAAAGAAAGAACCTTGATCTGAAGATAACATCTTATACAAAGCGGCTTGCTGCGAAGAAAGATCAAAGTCTCGCTTGTTTTTTTTTTAGGCCCTCGTACTTGGCTTGAACGGTACAAAGTCGCCAAAGGAAACTTACAATCACCGATCAACATCGACAAGGCACAAGTTGTGGTTGGAGACAACGTGGGGCCAATACAGTTCCAATACGTGAACATCCAAAACAGTACTATAACAAATGACGGGCGACATCTGCAAGTCACCGTGATCAAAAATGAATCAGGTACGGCGAGATATGCCGTTTCTCTTAATTTTGTATATTTCCGTTGCAAAGAAATGACGTGCGAGCATTGGGTTTTTAACTGTGAGAGTCCCTTTGTTCCGTATTAAAGTTTATGTAGGAAGGAAAGCGGTGTGGCTTGTAAAGCAATCTCGAGCTCTGTCGGAAACGTAATATTCGAATTTTTGTACGGAATTTGTCGAGTCAAACCTGTCTTCTCTCGAGACAAGATATTATTTGCATTTTAAGTGAATTGGTCAATGTTTGCTTCGGCTTTATGCTGAAAGTAATACTAATGATCAAAACTGATCTTAAGAAAACCATATTTATCTATCAATATGTGCTCAATTTTTTTTCAAGTCAATTAATTTAGTTCCTCCAACAATGAGATCAAGACACTTGCGTAGAACAGAAGTAAACGGAAGGAAGCCCCAAATGACGTTTTTTTGTTGTTGTTGTTGCAAGAGAGAAGTTTTTGTTTTGTGTACTCTTATATTAGAAACTTATGTTCCGATATTCTTTGTAAAGCCGAAAGCTGCGTTTAACTGGGCATTGGGAAAAGTATGCTGAAGTTACACGCTCATTCTATTGCTGGGCTAATATAGGGGATTATATGCCAGCGAACTGAGTGTAATACTCCATTAATTTTTCGAGTCCAAGATTGTCATTTTTCTTAAAGTAAAGATAAAAGTAATTATGCTTGTTATTTCACATCCTTTGAAGCTGTTCGTTTCAAATTTCACTGATTATTTCAAAATTTTGTCCAGCGATTTTCATCCATAATTAATAACTTGAGAAAAGTAATCACGGATATTTTGACCAAATATTCATGGCATATCGATAAAACGGCTTCAGTCTTTCATACTGTAGTGAAAAAATGGCTTGGGAAGAATGAAAAGTTGACCAGCTTAAGTTTGATATCTGATTGTCAAGTGACACAAGAATTACAAAATTAATCGAAAAAAATGATAAGAGAGCGTCCATGATCGAGAGCTCTCCTCTTTTGATACGGTTAAATGAAAAAAGAAATAATGCCATACCCCAGTTCTATAGGAAGCTCCTTCCAAACAGCAAGTTCTATTACAAATCAAAAGAAGATTTTTTTCTACGCAGTGCACTTCTTTTTTGGATTTCTAGTGTGTTTTCAGCTGAATATCTAAGTAGTTACATGAGCAGGGATCGAGTTCCGTCGACATGACTGAAGACTGATTTTTCTCTCCGAAAATACAAGCCCGAGAGCCTCACTAACAGTTGTTCATATATATATGAACTAAGGTACAATAACAATTCTACCAAGGCATTTTAAGCCGGTGACACGAAAGGCTAGTGAATATTGATCATTCTTTAATTAAAATTCAATTTTTATGATCTACAAAATGCATTTGTTAATAATTTTTGACGTCGCTGGACATCACCCAGGCAGTTTTCGAGAAGCAGAACTTTCTGTTGATCAGTTCTTACTTCTAGAGCACCTGCTAAGGTTGTGACGTTTCGCTCTAAAAGGCGACTTGGCGCGTGCAATATAAACTATTAAAAACCGAAGAATATATATTGACTTAGCTAAGCCTTTACTTTAAATAAATTTTCGATCTCTGTAAACTTTGATATATTTCCTTCATTTGACTTATGTCATGTATTTCTTAACTGTTTCAAACTATAGTTTTCTTTGGTTTTGTATTCTGAGTCCTAGTTTGTCTTTCATTGACCAGAAATAAATCGACCAAAATTAAGCGAAAATTCAGCAAATACAACTTCTAACAGTTTATTACTCTATAATCTATGAAGAGAGAATCAGTTAAGAACGTTGATCTGTCACTTTGCGGCGTTGCCCCAGCACAGTCACAAATGGATTTATTTTTAGATACACTTTGCGCACGAAACAAACGAAGGGCCGCCAATTTTAACCAATCAGAAGAAACCATGTGACGCGTGACTGCTTCTGCCGTGTTTTTTCATAGACATGACAACTCATTTTCGCGGGAACGGGTATTCTAAAAGTAGACTAATTTTTGACTGTGCTGGGGAGCCCATCCATGCCGTAACAACACTCTTATCTAATTCAATATTGAATTTATACTGTATCGAGAGTATCCCAGGGGTTTTGGGGAAGAAGGGAACATGGCTAATTTGAACTGGGGCCGAAAAGGGGAAGAAAGACAAAATATCTTAGGGAACAATGGAACATAAACTATTTTAGGATCTTTTTAGGGATCAAAAAGCTGAGAACAAGTTTGGATGTAATTTCGGGAACAAGGAGGCAAGGGAACAAGCACCCCCCCCCCCCCCCCTCACCCCCTTCCTTCCTTCCTTCCTTCCTCCAGGAAGCCATTGGTACTGTATCCTCTATACCATTTATTCTCTTTACTCCATTCTTTATGTTACTCTATACTTTATACACTTATTTTATGTCGCGTTTGGTGACCCTCAAAGGAGGTGTTTTATAACAACGCCATTGGCAGTTGTTTCAAGTAAAATCCAGGGACAAATGAAAAGGTTATCTTTTGTTTGCAGCTGTAAATGGTGGTCCTCTATCAGGCAAATACGAGCTGGCAATAATCCGTTTCCATTGGGGGAATGAGAGTGGTACAGGCTCTGAGCATGCTATTAATGGCCAGAAATATCCCTTTGAGGTAATGGTCTCACTTCAACACGAGTTTCGTCTTAAGGCTCGCAGCTGCTCTGTTTTGGTGCTTTTCCCCTAACAATTAGTGTTCACCTTTACAAATATACAGGTCCAGCTTATTCACTGGAACAAGGATCGGTACAAAAACATTGGAGAGGCAATGGTCGGTGAAAACGGACTTTGTATTATAGGACTCCTTTACCAGGTAATGGATTCCTTTATACCCGATTAAGTAACCTACAATACCATCTTTACTGGGCATTAACAAGAATTATCTCAAAGGTCGTTTGATCTCCGTCATCGTTTCAATTTATATTTTCTTTGTATACCACGAAAAAGTATCAGCTGAAATAATCCACGGTGGTCCACCAACATGGCTAATGAAATCAACAGAAGGAGGGAGATGATGAATACCCACCTGGCGTTGCCACAAATATGCTGATGGACAAAACCAATCCTACGCAAATCAGACTATTTTTAAATCAATTACAACGCTTTCTTTCGAAAAAAGTCTTCTCTGGTCTCGTAAGCTTATTTGAACCTTTTATTTTTTCAAACCCCATAATACCAGACCTAAAGAGCTCCCAGGTTGGGACGTCCTTGCCAAAATTACAAGGATTATTTTCGAATGTAGAAAGGATTCCAATTACGGTCTTACCTGAGAACTTTTACTTTCGTCTTCATTTCTTTCTCTATTATTTTCCCTACTCTTTTTGTCTTTCATCTCCCCATCTCTGGGGTGGGAAGACAAAAGAACCTAATCTCGTACCCAAATCTCACTCTGTCACTGGAAATGTGAGATCTGGTAAAGTTCGACAGTACACCTTTTTTTATTGGCTACTAAAAAAAGGTTGCGGCAATGCAATCTACGCTCCGACTGGCTTATTTCGCGGGGCACTTAGTAAAGGTTTGGTTTTCGCAAGCTCGTGTGCTGTTTTGAATAAATGCCAGCTGTGCGGAGGAAAGTTGTGTTTTTTTCTGACGCCAGAAAAGCTTTACATTTGAGGAAAATTATTTTAAAAATTTGCGACATTTGTGTAAATGGTACCGACGGAAGCCCCACGTACCCTGCCACTCGAATAAAGTTCTGCGTAGCTGGCTACGCGGTACGCATCAACTAATAAATTCAAGTTGAAGTATGTAATTTATTCAAAACAGTATTTCTCGTTCTTAATGCGTGACTCGCTAATTAAGTAGTGATCAATTGTGAATTTTACTGTTAGATTAACTACATTTTTCACGAGATCGTGTCAAGAAAATAGCGCTCGTTGCAGTGATTAGGTCTAAGCACTCTTAAACATTTTCGCTCTCAATTTACAGTTTGGTTAACTACACTTTTCACGAGATTGTGTGAAGAAAATAGCACTCGTTTACTGATTAATCGTAAGCGTTCGTTTCAGTGATTAGGCCAAAACCCTCTTCAACATTTTAGCTTTCAATTTACGGCTTGGCTAACCACACTTTGCGCGAGATGGTGTGAAGAAAATAGCACTCGTTTACTGATTAAGCCTAAGCGCTCCTTTCAGTGATTCTGCAGTTGCTCCGACAATTAAACAATCTCGACCGTTCAAAAACAGTCGCCTGTAGCGCTTCTTTCTGTTTGGGCTTAAGTTTAAGGTTTCCTTGTCCTCTACCCAAAAGAATCTCTTCAAGAATACTCTCGAAATCCATGTTTATTCCGCAAAATCACCCAAAATCACAACAGAGAGTACGAACATGCGCAGTGATAGAAAAGCCCGTATTTCGGGCCTCGCTGGCACTGAGCATGCTCGAAATCGAACTTTACCAGACCTCCCTTCCGTATGACCGTGGGAGATCTGGGTACGAGATTAAAAAAACCCTAGGAACAAGGTTTCATGCATGATCTACTACGTCATGCCCTTTTTTTCAGATACACCACAGTGAAAGAGCAATTTAGGCTCTTTGTTGGGTATTGATAAATAATCAAATCTCACTCCAACTTCCTGTTGAGTCACCATCTTAGATTTGTGCATTAGTATATTTAATGTACTTAGGGGTACGAAAGGCGTGTAAGTGGAGCAAGTCAAATTTCTCACTTCCTTACACCTGATGGTGGGTAGCGTGATTGACAGGGTTCATTTTCACTTTCTAAAGGTCTCTGATGAGGATAACGAGGGCTTAAAGCCTATCATCGAGTTGATCTCTCGTGATGAAAACAAGGTAACTAGATGACACAATACCAATGATTTGTTTTTCTTTTTACAACTTGTTTCAAGTTCTTTATCAAAGTTGGCTTGATTCCTCATTTTAATGATGTTAAATTTCTAGTAATGTCTGAGCTCCCTCGTCAACAATCACCCTAGAACGCACAACACCCTGAGCGTGGTCATTGTCAGTAATCGGTTTCTACCGTTGTCCGGAACTCGGACATATAGCCCGGATGGTAACTAATCATAGGAAATGGCATTTTGTGGAGGAAAAACTCAAAGAACGATAGCTTGCCATCGACGTCTTAGATGGAAGAACCTTTTGAGCGGGGAGAGCCAACAAGTCAACCATTAGCAAAGTCAGAAATAACCAATGGCCATTACAAGATAGGTATTTGTCAAATACCGTGTGGGATAGTCCGGTCGGAGCTGGTTTATTCCTCCTTTCCATGAAGCTCACTAGTTGATGGTCAAATGTTCGCTTTCCAGATTTTGTAACTTGATTTTACGAACCAGATGTTTCAAATTATTCCTGAAAATCCTTCGTATTAGTCATATACTGATATTCATTTTAGGGTTGCTTCTCGTTAGAAGTCAAATCTACCATCAATCCAAATGAGTTCATCAGAGGTATGTTTGCCTTTCGCTCTTTCTTTTTTACTTATCATGTATTAAATGCATAGTGGAGTAACATACACCTTTTCCGTCGTTTCCAAACTTGTCGCTTCAATGATTCTAAGCTAATCTTGTATCTGGAGATGAGGAGAGAAATTCTAATCTTGAGACGAGTCACAGTCTTACTAGAAACCAGACAAGACTGGTAATTCACTTTTAAGGGTACTGTGCCTTAGAGAAGTGACATCGTTCGATTGTATAGTCCGGCCTAGAAAAGACCGTATTTAGTTGATGAAGTTGAGACAACTTCTACGAAAGTTACCGGTATCCTTACATGTTAAAGGAAATAAAAAAAAGTCATAGTAAGTGCAAAATGCAGAAAAAAAGTGGTTAACTCTCTGTGACACTGAATATTCTCACATAAGTTTATGTGCATGGCTCATCAATATTTGAGGTTGATTTTAAGAGCTGAAACATTGACAAAAATTTGAATGGAAAGTGAGCTAGAAATATTGGTGGGTGGCGAGAAAGCACATGCATTTTACATTTTATTTTTGCGATTGAAGTACGGGGCTTGAAAACTACTGATTTTACATGCTGACATCTTTAAATTAAGCGACTTTCTCAGTCTGGTGCGGCGACGGAATAATTTAAAACAGTGTGGTCGATATCACTACATTAACACTCGTAAAAGGAAAAGAGACTCTATCTTCATGATCGTATGCTATTGGAAGAAGTTCTAAGCTTTTCTAAAGCTGTCTATCTGGCCCTATTAACTCATCTTTCCAATGCTTGTTCGAAAGATCCACTTGGTGGCTCGACGCTTCACTCGCTCAACTTTGATTTTGAGTGAGTAGATATTTCTTTACGACCACATGTTCGAGTGATGTATGGTAGAGGCTATATGCCTAGACAGAAGGGCTCTTAGCGCATGTAGCTCTTTTGAAGGAAGAGTCAGTCATGTGTTTTTTGCTTGGTTTGTTTTATCGTTTCCTGGTGTTCTCGTAATTGTTGTCATAAAAATGGGTTTTATTTGATTGTTTCTTGATTTAAACAGACATGACATCATACTGGAGCTACCAAGGATCCCTTACTACTCCTCCCTTGACGGAGAATGTAACATGGGTAATATCAGAGAGTATAATGAGCCTGTCCGCAAAACAGGTCAGTGCGTGATACAGAAGACTTCATTTTCTTTGTAATCAACTCATAATCAGTGTTGATTTATGCATGTTTGTTACTGGTTGATACCGAGCATGCAGTGATCTCATCTGATAAAAGACACCGAACAATAAAAAGTAGCTGGTGAACTAATTTAAACATAAACATCCTCAATACCATTATCATTTTTCTCCCTTTCAAAAACTCCCCATGTCATCTTCGTGATTGAATGTGTGGACTACCTCAAACGGTTTATATTTTCCTTTCTAATCTTTCTCCACTGCACTTTTGCTCTGTAGAATTTGACATCTCGTACGTATTTTTATTATAGGTTGCATTCATTTTTTAAGCCTTCTCTTACGACGTTGATTCCTTTTTCACGTTACGTGCAACTGCCCTGCAAATGGATTAAATTAAATTAATCGTCAACGTCATCTTTACCTTCATCATTATGCGCAGAGGATCACATTGGATCTTTAACTGCATTCCCTTTTTTTGACAGATAAAAGCGTTTCGCACCATAAAGAATACCAGTGGAGTATTGATGGGAGATCATTATAGGCCTCTTTGCCCACAAAACGAAAGACTGGTTCGATTGTGTACCTGCGTCGTTAAAAGCCCCAGCGCGGATAACCAAAGCAGTGCCCTTACCAACCACACCATGGATGATGTAGTATACAGTGACAGGAATTCTGTTCACCAATACAATGGCTTTCATGACGCAACCGAGGATACCACAAACGAAGAGGGTTTCCGTTCGCATGAAGAGGATTTGGAAAACGATGAAGAAGATACTGACACAAAGGACGATGAAGAAAAATCTTTGCAAAGCCAGGATACAAATTCCGATAACAAGGAAGAAGCGTGTGGTTTTGCAAAAATGGCTTTTAACGTTCAGGATTCAGACGTGTACAATTTCAATGAGGAATGCAATGATGACAGAGAGACTTTGGATGAGCAGGTTTCAACTTTCCAAAGAAATTCTGCAATATATGTTGATGAAGGGGAGGCTTTGCACGACCAGGAAACAGCTTGCCTTCGAAACTACGAGGATTATGGAGAAACGGCTTTGAGGCAAGAGGCTACAAACTTGTATGACACTGAAAGGGAAGATTTTACTGCGAAAGTAGATGACGATAAATCTTTAAAAGAACAGGACGACAACGGGGAGGAATGCATGAATCCAGAAACCACCGACACAAAGTACTCTGAAGAAAATGAAGAATTTAACGATACAGATGCGAATTTGCTTAATGAGGAGACAGGAATCCAAAGCCGCTCTGAAGAATGCGATGATGTAGAAAAGGTTTTCCACGACCAAAATGCAGACAGGCTAGAACAAGAAGAAGAATGCGAAACCTGCGAAGATAATTTGCACTATCAGGCTGAAAATTGCCCTTCAAACGACGTGAAGTGTAATGAAGAAGGAAAAGATCTGCAAGAAGTACTGCAAGAGGACAGAAACGTCAGTGGCAACACAGAGGAATGCAGTGAGGCAGGCATCTCTTTTGGCCAAGAGACAACCTCCCATATGAAATATGAGGTATGCAGTTATGTAGAAGGCCTGGAAGGCACTAGTCACGGCAATCCTGATGGATGTGATGCCCCAGAAAAGGTCTCGCAAGACCTGGGTACCTCATCTGATGGCATTGACAAGGAATGTCATAACACAGAGAGTAACTTGCAAAATGAAGATACCAGTTGTCAAGGCAATGGTAGTGAATGTGATGATAAAGAAAACGATCCCACTGCTGAGAATACAACTGAAGAATCTATTGAGAGGGGAATGGATGTTCTCGACGAGGACATACGTTTCTACGGTGACCAGCTAAATTGCAACCACACAACGGAGGCTGTGAACGACCAGGATGAAAATTGGCAAGACGACCACGATGAAGCAGACACGATTTTGCTAAATCAAGATAAAAGCTGTGACGAATGTGATGATGCCAATAACAATAATAATGATAATTTAGAAAAGCCTGCGTGTGATGACACTTTGAATTTGGCAGGTGTCGAAATATTAATTGATAATTCAGAGACAGAGGACAATGAAACTGTTAATTAAGAAACTATTTCAGCCGAAAAACACACTAATTGCAAGGTGTACCCAGCGTAAGTAACTATTAGAAAATGCATGTTCTTTAGGTAACACCAACACGTTCTGAGCGAACGTGTAAGTTAAAATGTGCGCTGATCTTGCATGATCTGAGTTACACAGCCATTTGCGCTTCCTTTCTTCCTTATCTTTGCCAGATGTTCTAGTCAGTTAAGAACATTGGTAAGTGTAAATAAAAAGTAAAAGCAATTTCAAACCTAGCAGTATGACGAGATAATTACCCCTCTGATCTAGTTTAATGGTCTAACTCGTTTGAATTTCCTATAGTTCCGTGGTGGAGAATCCGAACTAGTAGTGATCGCAGAGTCGATGGCTCGACTCTGAGTAAGGACACTCGGTTTTTCCTAGTATCCCCGGATCACCATTGATTAATACAGCTCTTTATTCTTAGTAAAAGCAGTAATATCCTGTCGTTTAGTTTTTTAAAACAGAGTATAATTTCGAATCCGATTATTTGTTGGCATGAAAAAAGAAATCCAAAGGTACGTTCAGTCACCGCTACTGTTCAACTTAAGGAAAAGTTTTTGGGCCTGATTTCTCGAATCGAGATGTCGGTAACCTGGCTAGAATAGATTTCACGCTGCTACACGTCATCTCGGAACTTGGGCAAAATTTTTTCATCCAATTGGATGGTGCGATGCCAACAGCCAGCAGGGCTCATCATATTACACGTTGCCTCTCCTCAATGAGTAGATCGCAATAAACCAGGACTTCAACTCGGAATAATTTCGATACTTTAGTCAACTTTGTATTATAGCATGGCATGCACAGAATTGGACTATTGACTTCCAGGGTGGCACGCGTGACTGTAGAAAAAGGTTATGATTTGCAGCCGCACCTAAAACCAAATCACGGGATATTGATATTTCGAGCATTTTTCTTGGCTTGATATCCGGTTAATAAGTTTTACTAACTACCCCCTTAATCGTTTAAAAGAAAAACAATGTTATCCGTTGATTGAACTTTTTCATCGTATTTTCTAGGTTCTAATTTCCATGTGGTTAAATGAAAGGTCGCTCACCCATTAGAAACAAAAATGTTCGATTTTGATGCAATTTTGATGGTTTTGAGGTGTGTCAAGGGAACACCTTTTAACGAACAGAAAGGGTGTTGATCTAGCTTAAGATGTGCTTTTCATTATGCTGTGTTTTTGAATATATCTGACCGCGACACAAGGCCAGCCATTGGTCTCGTGAAACAACACTGTGCGCTCAAAGATGTTTACTTCACTACACTCCTCCCTTTGGGTTATAACTGGGACAGTTGCTAGTACAAATGTTGTAATTAGCATTGCAAAAGAATATTAAGTGCTCCCCTTAAGAGATTCTGCATCTGGGTTATCTGGCATGATTGCAGTTTTCACAGTGTTTGCCATCACTATCTATAATGTTCCACAATCTCAATAACCATGCATGGGAATCACGTTTTGCTCCGAACATTCGCTGAGTATTGTGCTGACGTTTGCGCAAGACACCACCAGCTTCTCCAGAAGATCTACAGAGGCTTTTAAGGTTTCAATTACACGAGCCAATCCCTGTTTGAAACTCGCTGAGAAATTATTAAATCACAAGCCAGAAACCTGGCCAGTTCTTCATTTCACCTTGGAGTTCCACTTTCATTTCGCCGTTGATCAAGTGTGCTTCTAGTCTTGTTTCAACTCGCTCACTTTTAACAAACATTGTTCACAAACGTCAGTAAATTCTTTATTACCCAGATGGCTGCCCACAATACCATACCGTAAAACAAACATTGTATTGTTGACTTACCAAAGGAATGAGGTGTACCAAAACAGAACCTGAGACGTTTTGTTTCAAAACTGAGATAAAAATACGAGACATCGCTAGGTGACACGTGACGTTTTATCAGAAAGTCTGCCATGATCATTTGAATTTCCTTGTTAGTGACAAAACGATGCTGAAGATCGCCTGCCTTTCAAGTCTTTTGCAGAACGTGGTATTGAGAAGCTAGATTGTTTATGGTGTTCGATGGATGTACAATTATGAGCACTATCAAGAATTTGTCTCACAAAAGTCGAATTCATCGTCGTCAATGCTAGGGAATGATTTAGGCGGTGAAGTAGGAGGCAATGGCGGCGGGGAACTCTCGGAGAGGCGAGGTGAGGTTGGGGAAGCTGATTCAATTTGAGAAACATCCTCATGGTTCACAAATGCAAAATCAAAGTTCGTCCTAAAAGGCAAAGAATCAGTATGAACCCGACAATTTGAGGCTTTAGATATCTCTTGAGGGACGCGATTGGTGTCATCATTCAGTAGATTTCTACACAGGAATCCATGTAAATCCCCAGGACACGTTGAACTCTCCCTTAAGGGAGAGTTGCCTTTTGAATGTAATTTTTCATGAAAACTCTCATTGCAGCTGCTATCAACAGCAACACTTGAGGACAATCCATTCACAGGGTAGCTTGTCACGGAAGGTGACACCCAACCGACCCTTAGTGATTCCAAAGACTCGATATAACCTCTTTGGGAATAGCGGTCGGCCTTATGATCATTGCCCAGTAGGGAATGCGTTGCATCTAAACTTTGAATCGACGAGTGAGCGTCTAAATATGGCACTGGAACGTAAGGCGATCTGTGGGTAAACGATAAACTTCTTCCTAATCTTCCTATATCGTAGCGAGTCTTTGCTTGAGATTCCTCCGCTAAAGTCCATGGAGGCTGCAGCAGTTGAGATGAAGTTTGCCATTGTTCTTTGTTTTCGCGAGGCAACTCTTGGTGAAATCCTAATAAACTTATAGATGTTTTCTGCTCCCAAGTATTCTCTTTAGTAGGCTTTGGTGGTATTTTTACTAGCTGGCTGTGTAAAGACTCCGTGTCGAATACGCTATTAAAATTCACTTTAAAGCTGCTTTCTTGCTCTTTCGTTTTTAACGAAACGCTTTTAGTTTTAGAGCTACTCCTTCTCACAGGCGTGTTGGCTGTTTTAACATTGTCACTCGAAATAGAACATTCTGTCTTTGTTCTGTCTTCATTTTTTATTGTGCACATAAACCATGGCTTTGGAGGAACGGGTGGTTTCTGTTTCAAAAGGGACTGTTCTGGCAAAGCATATTTATTGCATGGAATGTTTCCAAAAGTGTGACTTGAGGTGACGTTTTCATTGTTGTTAGAGTCAAATTGGCACAAATCTGTAGAATTAAAGTCTTTACTGTGTGAACAATCATCCACGGTGGCTTCATCATGTTGGTCTGTTCTGTTGCTCGAATTCCCTGAGCTTTCAAAGGAATCGTGTATAACAACATTGGTCTCGATACCTTGTTTTAGACTAGCCTGTTCAACATTCGCTTCGTTCATATTCAAACCATCACGTCTGTGTGGGATGTGGGTCTGTTTGTTTTTTAAGGCTGTCTCTTTAGAGGGGTATGAACCATCCTTTGATATATTTTCAGCCTGAATTTTCTTTTCCACAGTAACATTTAAGTTGGAACTTTGTTTTGACATCAAGCCATCGTTATGAACGAGTATATGATCGTCAATGAAAGAAAGAAACCCTATCTCATCAAAATCGTCCAATGGGTGTTCTATTTTATTGTCGCTGAGCTTTAGAGGCGGTGGGGGAGAGACAATTTTGATCTCTGAAAAGGACCGAATGTTGTCGGCCACGGAGGGGGGAGCTGGAATGATCCAGCACTTTAACTCTTCATCAAATTCGTTCTCGATAGATGCTTGACAATTGGGAGGTGGGGAAACGATTCGAATATCATTCTCGCGTAGTTCAGGAGTTGGAGTTGGTGGTGTTGGTATGATCCAATCTGTAGGAGAGTAGCTTTTATCTAGATCCTTCCATGAAGCCTCAATTTCACAGCTGGGATCGCTCAAGGATTGAAACTGTTCCAAAATTATCCTTTCTTTTTCCAAAGAATGTTCTGTCAAAACAACAGTTAAAGGACTAGATCCACCACACATGCGATTTGATTGGGACAGCTCGCCAGGTGGCCGCTCATTTCCTTCAGTTTCTGTTATCTGTAAAGTTTCTTTATAGCTAAAGCCATTGTTAAGCGGATAAGACGCAACCGTGACAGCGTTTTCCTTTGACATTGATGTTGCTGTTTTACCCTCTTTTGATATCCTGTTCAAACTTAATCGAGTATCCAATGACAAGCCATGTAAATAGCTAGAAGAATAGAAACACTGGGGCACACCATTCTTATCATCCTTCACTTCTTCTTCTTTCCGATCATCTCCTATCATCTTCTCTCTAAGACAATGACAATCATCATCGTCACTTATCATTTCGTCTTCTTGTGTAAATTCAGCGTTTACTTCATGAGTAAATCGAAGACTTTCCGAAGAAGTCGTAGATAATTCCCCTAAGTCTTTGGCAGGGAAAACCCCATCCTGGACAAGAACAAAGTCACAAGGCTCCTCCCAGTTGACAAGATTTAGTTCATTGTTAAAGCAATTATCCTTCGCATTTAACAGTAACACCTCTTGATCAGTTTCGGACTCACCTACATCCTCAGCAAGTACGAAAACGTCTTTATCGGTATCAGAATGAGACAAGCGTCTACTTGGCTGCAAGAACTCGGGAAAGGTTGACCACAAAGGTTCGTCCTCGTCTGACACGTGTGACCCTTCATTTGTGTCGACACTGCTGTCAACAGACTCCAAAGAAAACATGTCACCGTCAACACTGTCATTTGAATTCTCAGAGTCGTCAAGTGAAGGAAGAGCATCAACCAAGCTTGAGTAACCCAGCTGAAGCTCCTCGTCGGGGGGTTTGCTTTTTGCGTGAGAATCAAGATCATCAAGGTGTCCATACAACTCTGGAGTAGATGAATCGGATGAATGTTGGTCCGGATCGTGATCCAGTTCTGAAATACTTAGCGGCCGTAACTCATCAGATTGATCACTACCTAGGGGAGAATCTCTATCAGCTAGGTCTTCACACAACTCTGGAATATATGATATGCTTTGTAGGTCGTCACAAACGTCTGAAACTGTTACAGCATCTACATTATCCGGGATTATATTCATAATGCTTTGGTTGAAGTTTTTCTTGTTAATCCTATCACTGGAGCCAAACACTGGGCTTTGCATGTCAGAACGATCTGTATCGATGGCTGGATCTTTTTCATCAAGATGAAGATCATGTCGCTCATCTGAACGTGCCTGCTTGGTATCATCACATACACTTGCATCTTCTGGAAAATCCCCTTTACTGTCAAAATATGTGGAGCTATGCCTAACATTAGAAAGCCGGGACGCATCACTGTAAACATCGTATTCAGTGATTTCATCTTCTTTGGCATGTTGTGATTGCCTGGACTCGTTGATGGATGACTTGTGATTAAGACTTTCAGGCACAAAAGCGATATCTTCTTGACCATCGACATCATCATTCTGTAGATCCTCGGGTTCTTCCGAATGCCCTGACGATTTTATATCACTATCGCTTTCATCACATAACTTTATATTGGATGTTTCCTCGTCTCTGATAGCCTCCTCGTGTACATTTTTGTTAATGACTACAACAACCATTTCTTCACATTGCCAGATCTCCTCTGAAGGCACTAGCGCTGCATACAAATCTCGTCGCTTATCAAGAACATTGTCTATTCCGATTTCGTCTTCTTGAGAGCTTTCCACTGACGCATCTCGATTCACTGGCTTTTTAACTGAAATTAAGTCATCCCTCTTGCTTAGGGTTTCCTTTCCCTTCGTATCAGCAGTTGGCATTTCACTACTAACACCGTCCCCATCGAGGTCTGTCGACGAGGCTTCTTCACTGACATCGGTATTACCTTGTGTCGTCACAAGCATTCGTGAATCGAACTGCTGCTCGCGAACTTCACGCGTTTCTCCATCAATATCGTTGTATAGCACATCTTCCGCAGTTTCTTCTTTGGATTCCTCGGAAATTACAGTTTCTTCAAATCTTGGAGGGGCCCTTGACAAATCAATAAAGACATCCTTGTGTCGATTTTTAGGATTCGGGGTTTCAAGTTGAGCTTTCTTCTTAGAGGTTGAACTTTTAAAAAGAGATGGGTATGACCAAACGTCAGGGATGACTTGATGCATAGAGTAAAAGTCTGGTGCTGTGAAAACAAAGCCAAAAAACAGTGGTGTGATTCGTTTGAAGAGGCCACAGAGTGTTGATCTATCCTATCACTTTTCAAACGGAAGCCCTCTTGTTCTTATCTTTGCGATAAAAATTGCCAATTTACGATAATGTTGACCCAATATATCAAGTAAACAGAATCTACTTTATTATTAATTGACGACAATTTTCTTAAATGAAATAAATGTATACTTGAAGTGCGGGTTATAGACGAAACGAAGAAGTGATTCTCGCATTTATTTAGACAATTTAAGCAATTTTCTCTTATAGAAACCTAATAAAATCAGGGTGGTTTCAACGGGATTTGAACCCGAACTTTCCTTCACGGGAACATATGAGCCCAACAAATTGACCTGGTCCCCACTGAGTGGCTTGGTAGAGCATTGCACCGGCGGGGCAGAGGTCTTGGCTTCGAAGCCCGTTGAAGCAACCTGAATGTTTCAGGTGTCAACGAGAGACAATTGCTTAAATTGTCCAGATGAGCGTAAGGATCGGATCAATTTTCTATTTCGTCCATAAACCGCAGTAAGCTGCACTACAAATATATCACGACAGTTATGTCATTCACATGCATCCATATTCCGTTGAAGCACCTGAATTTTTCAGGTGTTTACAAGAAACAAATTATCCAGATATATGCAAGGATCACCTCTCAAATTTTCTTCTGACTACTATTTTATGCTGTGGAAAAAAGGATCACGTACACTCGTTCGTTTTTTTTCAAGAACGTCTACTTTGGGGCTGATGTGGAAGGTCATTTTTCTTCTTTAGGTGGAAAACGTTCTTGGCATGTTCTTAAAGTTGTGTGGTATACTAAATTCGACTACAAACTGTATCATGCAATAAGAAAACCAAATTGTTAACGTTAAAAAAGGTTCCTAAGAATATGAGTTAATTGTCCTGTACGACTACATATTTTTATCTTCCTTTGCACCCCCCTGCTAGATCCGCCCCTGAGCTTGGGTATGTTCTTACTATGTTCTTGACATTTTGGTTAATCTCAGCCTGAATGTTCTTACAAAAAGGGTTCTTACTAAAAAAGAGTGTAGTTATGAGAAGAAATCTTTTTTTCACAAACCGTCGCCTTTTCGGGGATCTCGTCGGAAGGAAAAGGACCACTTCTCTTCATTTTCAACGGGCAGTGGTGATTCGCTTGTGTTGTCCACATGGGCTTTGTAATAGCCAGTGATTAGTGCGATCATATCAACACAGTCCATAAGGGTACAAATTAACTGAATGGTCTGGAAATAGAGCGAAAGAATGCGTCAGTGGTGATAATTCAACAGTTTAGCCGCAACCAATTAACTTTGAGCAGTTTTGAGGTAAAAACGGCAAAACGTTCCTCATTCAATAAAAACTGACTGCGATGGCCTTGTTTCCGCATAATAACTGTCAACAGCTCGTCGAAGCGAATTACTGAGAAGTGATTAATTGCCATGACGTCTCGCTTTGGTACTAATTTCTATTGAGACTGGTCATTTCAGTGATACATAAGGATCAAAAAATTTATTACTACAGAATACCTTTCCTTCTTGTAGGCGGACACGCAACAGTTTCTTGTGATCTTCGTGGCGAGAAATCGTAAATCCTGTTATATCACGGAACTCTGCAAGTTGACAAAGCTGCAAACAACAACAATGGCAAAGAGCTAAATAATTCCAATATCAATCTGCAGGCCCTTAACCGGGTTCCAGGCTTAAAAATTAAGAAAACAATTCAAACAAGACGTGAATTTTCAAATGATATAGGATTACTGCGTGAAAAGTACCAAGACAACGAAGGATTTTTTCAGTTGCTTACCACGTTAACCTTTCCTCTTACAACTTGACTCACTCCAAATTTAAGATTCACAAGCACGGTAGCATTGGTGTGTTCGTTCCTGGTCTGCTTTGCAACGCAAAAGGAAGAGAATAAGATTAAATACAAGAAAATAACCCCTGCCATAAATATAAAATACTGTACATGTTAGCTTCAAGTTTTCCCTATGGAGTTTAGCAACAGCATATAAACAAAGAGTCAACAAATAAATTGACAAAAAGACAACTATAAATGGTTTTTAATCACGTGGTGAGGCGGCGGGCATGTTGGTACACAAAACAATAGCAAATTTAGGTGACTGAACACAGTTTTTGATACCTACGTTACGTATTTCCGACAAAGCTATTCCGCATTCAATCGCAATTTTTAACTTTAGTTACTACGCATGGGCTGAATTTAACTGGGTTCTTTCGATAACAAAAAAAAATCTGCACTATAATAGAGTCAAGTTCCCAAAAGACTTTTTTTCTCTTTTGTTCTGTGCACCAACATGGCTGCTGTGACGTCAGGTGAAAACCATTCGTAAAAAAAAAAAAGAAGAAGTCTGTTATCTGCCAGAAATATATCAGGAATTCTTAATAATCACCGTCGAATTTAGACAGGATTCTCTCACACCAACAAGCTGTCCTTTCTGTTTGTTTTCATTTTCTTTGCAACGTGTTAAAGACAAGAGAATAAGGACGTTAAGATCTACGACGCCAACGCCGACGAAAACGTCACCTCAAAACATAACTTTGTAATATCGTAAATCTTTCCCAATTATTTCATATGGTTCACGTCGTACAATATGGACGAAATACACTTATCCTAGAAATAAATTGGTACCAGAAGTTTCAGGGTAAAAATAGAAAATGAAAGGTTAACATTTGTGCGCTCGCGTTGTCGTCAAAACCTCAAATTTGGTGATTTAACGTCGTTGTTGCGCGGAGTACAGCAAACATATGTGTTAAAATGCGTGCCGCACGTGCAGCACGATTCTTTTCCCTCTTTTTAACCGATGATATTCTTGTTTTGTGGCGTTCTCGTTTACGATCGCGTCGTAGATCTTAAAGTCCCTAATATGAGGTAAGCGAGCGAATCCATGTGCCCTATGATAATAGACCAATTGGGCTAACTCAATGTTGTACCCAATTCAAATCCTCTGGGAATAAGACGTTTTGTTCCAAGAATTTCCATATCATTTAAATGTGAATGCTTCATCGTCATGCAAATTCAACACATAAAGAATCTTAACCCCGAGAGATTTGAATTGGGTACAACATTGAGTTGGCCGAATAGGTCTATTGTGTGAAATCTGTCTTTAGATCTCGCCCGTGCTGCCAAGGTTATTTTTATCCGTTATTATCATGCCCGCGCGATCCACTTTCACACCTACTGACCAATAAAATGTCGTCTTTGAAATAACCACGCAGTATGACACGGACCTAGGGGTAGATTTCAAATACTTTTTATCCGACCAAATATGGGGGACACTATCGTAGTCGGCATGGATACAAAACTGCCTACAAACTTGATAAGTTGCAGACAAACGAAATGTAGAACAAGCAAACTCGATAAAATGAACGCAAAGTTAATAATGGCACCCGAACTTAATGAGAGGTGTGCAAACTTTAAAACTTGCATACAGATCATTAATGACGAACACCGATACACGGACATAAAAAAGACATACAAATTGTACAATAGTCAGAGCTTACAAACTCAAAGGAAAGCTCACAAACACAATAAATTTCTCAAAAACGTAATAAAATGACTAATAAAACTGAAACAAATATAATAAAATTGTTTGTCACTTAACAATATAACCAAGTTACAAACTTGTAAAAGTGTATTTCTTGCAGATTTTAGGGTTGACGCCATTTTAAAAAGCTTTTAACTTTTTATTTAAGTATCAACCATTTTATTAGTGAACAAGGAGCTTACTGTGTTTGACAGCATTCCACCAAGTTTTTAAGTTCTGCCTTTTGCAAAATTTGAATGTATGTTACTAAGTTTGCACATGTTTCATGCCTTACCCGTATATACTATGTCAAAGCCGGCCACGAAAGGATGCGCTCTTACCTCATACTATCTTGGTTAACAACCATAATCATTCATCGTTTGGAGGGTTTTTTTCTTTCAAGTGAAGCTATGCTCCTCGCAGTTATGAACGCAATTTTTGCAATTGCGCAGAGATGCCTGAGAAATTCAGGACTGCAACGGAGTTTGAGCCCGTGACCCCGCGACAGCGGTGCGACGCTCCAACCAACTGAGCTATGAAGCCGCTGACGTTGGGAGCTCGTCATTTGTGGGTTCTAATGTTCCCGTGATGAATGAATCAACGATTAAATGATATGTGAGATGAATCATAGATTGAACTGCGGATATGAAATCAAGTGAAGCTATGATTCTCGCAGTTATGAACGCACTTTTTTAGCACTTGCGCTCTGAAGCCTGAGAAATTCAGGCCTTCAAACCCAAGCTTCACTTGATTTCATATCCGCAGTTCAATATATGATTCATTTCGTGTGTCCTTACTTTCGACTCGGAGTTCCCGGGCTCCAACACATTTGACAATTATTAGCCGAAGGCGAGGTGAATTCGGTGAATAAAAACCGAGACGAAGTTGAGGCTTTCATTCACCAATATTCTGAGGTGAATAATTGTTTTAGTATAATTACATAGGTTATTCCTTTAAATAATTAATTTCTTCGTCTGTCACCTCATCAAAACTGCTTGCAGCCATTTTGAAATAAACGCTTTGGTGATCGTCGCGTAAGAAACAATAACAAATAATTATCTATGTAATTATACTAAACGTGTTACGATGTATTATCAGTTTTGTGGAATATCAGTAGACTATGTTGCTGGATAGCTAAGCAGCGTGACTCCCTGGAGTGTACATCACGGTTGTTACCGGACGGTCACCGATTCAGAACTTTGGTGGACAAAGAGGAATTGATGTTGCCTACACTATCGGATGACATCGAGGCTATGTCCAATATGGCGTCCAAACGCTAGCTGCGGGAAGACCTTAGACAGCAATGACTAGAACCAAGGTTGCTGACCAGCGGTTTTCGTTAAAACAATGGTTTGCTGGGGGTGCTCAGTCTCGCGGGCTCAGAAAACCTGGTTTTGGTCATTGTTATTTTAGGTTTTTCCAAATCTTATGGCAACACGATGGATACCTGAGGCCGAGGGACACGTGGGACTGACACGAATAGGATGCGTTCTCTTAAGTCGAACGCAAAAAGAACAAAGATTAAAAATAAAGAAAACTCGAGAAAGATTTTAAAATGTAACATCACACAAACCTTTTTTAAACTTGGTCCTTCGTTGTCATTATCAATCAACACGACATCAAAGTAACGGCCACCATAAGAAAATATCTCCAAAGCAACAAGATTCAAGTAATGCAGTTTGCACTGCAAGGAGCTCATACGCTTTTCACCTGGAGAGGCAAGGTTCTCGTTGTCCTTTATCTGCTGATCTAATGCTTTTCGCAGTTCCTTTTCTCTCATGATGTGCAGAAGTTCCGACGGAGCAAACTTTTCGAGTCCTCCAAACTTTCTTTTTACCTGCCTCACAGAAGGTTTTACTTGACGACCGGTGGATGCTTCTAGAGTCTTTTGTTGAATTTGAAGAGCGGCAAGTTTGATTGCCAAGTCATATTTTAGGTCCATGCCATAGAAACCCTCTACAACTCTGTTGGTGACCTAATTGCCAAAAACATAATTGTGTCATCTTTAAACTTAAAAGTTATGGTGTTATCGGAACGCTATACCGAGGAATTCCAAGACCCAGTAACATACAAGAGATTAAGGCATTCAGATTCAGATTCAGATCCACAAGCGTAGGAAATAACGAAAAAATGGTTGTGTTAAACATGTTAGTCGTTGTAAAGTGGTGTTCTAGACACAGGACTATAGACCTCGGGGGTCCGAGGTCCAGTACCGGTAAATGCATAATACAGTTCTTTGTTCCCTAACTATGTTATAATGGCGAGATTTAATGGATAAGTGCAGGAATACAGACATGCACTGATTAGATGGTAAGAAGTGCATGTGACATTTAAGAAGATGTGGTGACATGCATTATGCGTAACACAGAGCTGGAAGGATGTAAGTGTTTCCAAACCTTTTTTGGGAGATGATAGCTGGGTTAAACTAGGTAGAGTGCATATTCAGCCTATATAGGTATGAAGATCATCAATGGTTATGTAACCTATATAAAAACGGATTTGACCTGAGACCGGATTTGACTTACAACATGTACTCTGAAAAATTTCTATTTTGTGCCGCATTTTTGTTCTCTTAGTTTTGTCATCAACTTTTTTCTCGTTCCTTCTTAGTGATAAATGCGTCTCTGTTTAATTCTTTGATACGTTCGCGAGATTACTTAGATGAGTGGGTTTTCTTCTGTACTTTTCTCAAATGCCTGTTTTTGAGATTTGCATGTTCTTCTTCTTTTTTTGTCTCAAAACTCTTTCTTTTGCTTTCTGCTTTCACTCCTGATCCGTTCCTTTTCACTTAGTTACCTGCGCACATTGCTTTCGTTCTCCAGGTACGAGAGCTTTGTTTGATCGCTGGGGCCTTCGGGAACGACAGATCTACGATAACCCTCGTTTTCATATGGAATGTTCTTGTTTAAGGCCGACTAATAACGAAGAATGTCTACATCTACTTATTTCATTCAAACGCGACAAAAACGTAGGCAACTTTTTAGTTAAAAGCGCGCTCAAAACTAGCGAGCAACCCGGCACTTTCAAATGTGCGCGCTCACGATGCAAAAATTGTCTTTTCATTCTTAACACTAGCGATATGTTAAGATCACCGATCGTTTCACATGTACCTCCGCAAATGTCATTTATTGCATAACCTGTACGTTATGCAATAAGTTATACATTGGCGAGACAGGTAGACGACCAGGCGACCGATTCCGCGAACACCTTCGCGATGTTGAGAAGAATGACAAGGATGCATCTAAGCTAGTCGCTCGTCATTTTAATCTCCCTGACCATTCCAAAAAAACACATGGCTATCTGCGGCCTTTCCCTACATCTAGGTACGACGGAAAGCCGCAAGAATCTGGAACAAAAATTCATCTTCCATATCGACACCCTTAATCCTCACGGTATTAACGAACGCTTTTCATTTAACTAATAAATTCCTATTTTTCACGTTGCCATGTTACCACCAATAGCGTAACTCCTACTCTACTATAAAAACTACACGTAACCCCCAATTCCTCGATTCGCTCTAACGAAGGGCTAACGCTCGAAAAGTCAGCTTTTAGAATCTTTGTACGGTGGCCAATTTACATTATCAACTCCGTTGATAAAACCAAATTTCTGTTTACTACTTCCCCACCGACGCAGCATCACAGTTTCTTTAGAAACTACCCCCTTCATACATCTAAGAGACTCTGACTGTCAATGTGGGTATTGACCACAAAAACGCGTTCCTACGCTTCGATTATCCACAAATTAAAAGCAAAAGATACGAGAATCATGGAAAGGGGTGAAACCAAAAACGCTACGGTTTTTAACGTCTTTAGTATATTTTAATATCTCTTGACTTCTTTTGACTTACCTGAGAGTACAAGTATTCAAATGCATTGGGGTCCTGTGATAGAAGTTCAAAATGATCCTTGGGCATAAAGCTATTGACAGCCAGAATAAGGAGATAAAAAAGCAGCAACCATTGTTATCATTCATGCAAAATAATGTCCACATTCAGTAGTCTGAGACCCCACGCGTGCTTCCGGTTACTCAACGCAAAAACGGTCACTTTATCTATTTTTGATTGCATAACCACATTAATCTTCCTGTAGAACAAAAATTATCGGACGATTGGCATCAGGCAAACTTTTGGGGGCTATTAAGCCTTTTCATCCTTAGAGGGGCACTTGCAGATTTAACTCAGTCTAACGCCAGACGATTTACTCTTCCATCGGAACCCCTTTGGGGCGAAGAGGTTGTAAAACGGAGTGTATGCTTGACAAAACCACGTTCCAAGCAATTCTCATTATGGCCAATCTGTTCATTTCAAGGATTTTCATGGTCAAAACAACGTCGAGAAGGCAAGAGCAAAGAAAAAAATGATTTACTTACGCGAAGCAGCTCACCATTAGTTATGGCCCCAGTGGTTTGAAGGGTGGATTGGGCTGATTTATCCAATATATACATCACTCAACTGGCTTTGATGGCACTTTTCCGTTGGATAATAATCTTTATTAAATTCTCAACCTCGGATAATGCAATTCTCGTGCTCTGATTGGTTCACTCAATCTCGGTTATCAGCTCATATACCTTAGTTTGACCTTATATGGTAAATGATTGCGCTTAGCGTTGCTAAACTAAAAACGTTTACGCCAGAAAGCGAAATTTCTTTCGGTATAAAGCAAAAGAAAAACGTTTTTGTGGAAATTTTGGATCACTTTCGAAGCTTAGAGATACGCGGAAAGGTAAGAAATGTTTTTGTGATGAGCCTGCGTCTGTCTGACCACGAGGTATTACACAACATCGCATCGTCATCAACTTTTTTCGATTTCGCTAGGATTTTCTCTCTTTTTTCGCTCGTATTTCGTACTTCCAAACTTTTGGAGTTTAAGGAATTTAATAAAACAATTATTCCATTCGCGCTTGTTGGATATGAGACTGGTTATAGCCAACGAGGCGTAGCGCCTCGTTGGCTATTTACCATCTCATATCCAACGCGCGCTTATGGAATAATTGTTAAATATATTGGATAGTGCTGGCCACCCTCAGAACAACCGAGGCCTGGAGGTAGAAAGAACTTTGAAAACTTGGGTCTCAATTGGACTTCGTTAAAAAAAAAAACAGCCCTTAAACTTTTTAATTTGAAACAAGCAGCGTGTCAATTATTACTTTTTTGCTTATTTTATAGCTCCGCTCATATTTTAACGAATAATTTAAATCAGTGATTACCATTTTCTGATGACTTACAAAGATCAGTCTCGGAGAGTGTTATCCACAAGCCCAAATAACGCTCTTCTCTATCAGATATTTTTTCACATTATGCTCGTCCTCGGTGCAGTGAGCCTAAGTTCATTAGCGTACATCCTTCGGTACAAGGTACAGTCTCAAGATCGGCTCGACGCAAGAAGTTTCACTTCCAATCATAAAAAGAGTTTGATACTTACGCTATGTTTAACTTGCACAAGCAATTGACGGAGCTGCAGTTTCGATTGGTGTAAATCTGTGAGTGTGCAAATAGTAAGGTCTAAAACAGTCATCAACGATTCCCGCAGTAGAGAATTACTTCAAATTGGGTAGGCCTCAAAATCCATTTCAATTTCGTGGTGCTTCCATAATGACAACAAGATCGTTAAATCAGACATAGTTTTCTGCTACAAGGAAAGGTTACGTTTATACAAACGTTAGCCGTGTAGCACCTCTATCCCATATGAACCATGTAAGTGTTAGCCCTACTGATGGAAAATGGGCCCAGTTTACTAACACTTTGAAAGAACTGAAACTGGCGGTCTCAAAAATCCAGCAAAAATATTTTAATAACTTGTGGCCATTTTTTTTTAATCCAAAGTCGTATTCAAGATTGGTTCTTTCTAAACAACAACCTCTTCAGGACAGAATACTGTCGCGAGCCTTAAATATGTTAATGTTTGGAAAGAACACCGATCGTTTGCCTTGTAAATACTTCAAGAATCACTAATGTTTATCTTCAATCGTTTTTTAACAATACTTGCTGGTTGTAGACCGAGTCTTTCAATCTCTCAACAGTGATTTGTGTCTGACAAGTCGTTTCCTGAAAAAAATTCGTCCGTGCTTGCACAATATTCGTCAATTGACAATTTTTTTCCCAAATGAAATCGTCCTTCGACTCTTAATCAAACCAAAGGATTATCCTTGTGGTGGGATAATTTGGTCACTTTACGACACTTTGTGAAAAAACGGACTTAAGACAAAGGCGGACGAAAGCTTTCTCTTACTTTTCAAATAGCTGCCCCAACGCTAGATTGCACGGCATGTAACGTGTGACACTCCGTGACAGATGACAAGATTTTCTCAACAATAATGTTGAAACCCGAAAATGAAGATTTCCGATTACCGATACATCTCTGGTTGTGACGTTATGTTCCCATGTGCTACGCTCTCAGCCGTTCTCTGCTCAACGTCATGAGTACCCCAGACTTACTTGCGGGCATTTGGTGAGAAAACGTCATCATTACCCATTTACTCCAGGCGTGCCGATAGTTCTGACAAATCGAGATTTTTTACTGGTATACCAGATATGTAATACATGTCTTTGTACAATGATGCCTCCTTGGCTGCGGGGGCAATAATTAAATGCAAATAATGATAATAAGCGGACACCAGGCCAGCGAGGACAGTATACAAAGCAAGGTATGCGACGATTATCTATATCTATTAATTTTAACTTAAGAGTTGATATAAAAAAATTCGATTAAAAAAGCACGGGCCCTCTTATTTGTCTGATAACATTGACATGCCGCTCACTACCCCCTCTCCCCTCGCTTATAACCTGGTTATAGGCCCATCTACTTAGAAACAAGAAAACATCCGGTTTTAAGCCCCCTCCCCCTTCTCCCCAGATATTATCCCGCTTC
>NC_090891.1:4785135-4792635 GCF_036669925.1 Montipora capricornis | reverse complement strand
GTTCATACTAGGGTCGTAAGTAGGTTTTAAGTATGCCCTAGTTCTACTTTAATGTAAACGGGACTTATTTTAGTTCAAGTATCTCACTTTGTAACGTTAGAAACGAGGTATTCTCAGAAAAGCCGAAGTACGGGCTCAAGTCTAGTTTTATCCCCCTTAAATGCGTACTAGAGGAGATAATTATATAAAGGGCTCAAGTGAGTCTCAAGTTGACTTGAGTTTCTGTCGCACTTATGACCTATTTGGACTCTCGTATGAACTCGCCCATTAAAAATTTAACTATGCATCAAGCTTCATCCACTATACTTAATGAGGTTAATGACGTCAGCTTGGGGAAAATCCCGCACATCTTTCCCGTTGACCTTTAGGATCTGATCATTGGCAAAAAGCTTTTCATGGGACGGTCCATCTGCAAGTTAACAGTAAGACTTTGGTCAAGGGTCAATTCTTTTACTCAAATTAAAAAAGCCCATCGTGTTTTCTTTCATTAGTGTCTAGTTTTCTTATGTTCTTCTTTTCGTTATTAGTATTCCTGGTGTTTAAAACTTCCCTTTCCGTTAAGTACTAGAAACGTCAACCATGAGAAAAACGGTTGCAACTCTTGTTCAGTCTAAGAATGATATCATATATCACTTTAAAAGTTCGCAACTTAGTGGCCTCTCACGATGGTTTTGTACTATATGGTTATAACTCTCAGACTCCGAAACTCACTAGAAACTAGAATTATGCTCACGAGTGCCGAGTGATCTTGGGTGTCTTCCGCCTTCGAATGATTCTAAGGCTAAGGAGCGACATCCATCAAGTTACCAACGCCTTAAAGCTTAATAGCTACCCGACATCCTTCCTCCAGAGGTATTCAGTTGAAACCAATGGGTTTCTTTCCATGACTATTTTGGACGCAAAAACTAGGTTACTAGTTTTGCCGTCCTGCCGTAAATCTGAGGGTTCGTGAGCTCATGCAGCGGAGAATCGTGTGTGGCAACAATGTTGAAAATGCGCAAATAATCTATCTTGACTCTATTAGTGACATTTTTACCAAATCTAAAGATCATGTACCGAGGGAACAACTAACTCACTCATAACTTCATAACATGCAATGATTTTGAAAACGTTTACATCGGACAAACGAAACGCCAGCTTGATACAATGACAACCATGCATGCACCAACCGGCAAAGCAATAGACGCCAGCTTGATACAATGACAACCATGCATGCACCAACCGGCAAAGCAATCAATGACAAGTTGTTCGGATGCTTGGCACAATAATTGACGCAATCAAAGAGTTGTACAAGCGATTGGATCCAACAGTGACACAGCCTGAGTGTGGTGATATCAGAGGTGAGATTTTTTTGTAGATTAGCTACTATTTTTCAAACCAGCGTAGCAACAGACCATGTCTGATTGTCAACCCGCCCCAGTTGTTATTCAGAGTATAGAATTAACATACTCCACGTTAAACTTTGGCATAGGTTTTCTTACACACTTTTACTTAGATGTACTAAGAGTCTGCATATTCACGGTTACATGAGAAAATACTGAAATCTTTGCACAGGTTGAAACTGTCATCGGATAGTTGCCTAATACGATTGGATGAATTTATCGGAGCCTTTGAACATATGTCAGGAATGATTGCCTTGTGAGCCTGAATTTGCCTCTCTTAGGACGCTTTCTATCTAACAGAACTGACCGGTCAGACCGGGCATTTGGATGGACTAACTCTACAACGCTTTCAAATTAACACACTTCGAGGATGATATATACTCTCCAGAAGAATACGAGGGATTATCATGCAGCTGTTCCCTCAATTTGTTGCATTTTCCTTGCAAACTGACGGGTCTGGCCGGCCAGTTCTGAAAAAAGGAAAGCGCCCTTAGTTCGTTTAATTTCCAATTCTTTCCCTCTTCCCTTTTCAAATGCAATTATCGTGGCCGTGGATTGATCATTCTGGAGACAATTACTTATGCTTGGTTTTTTCTCACTGTATTTGCTTTTATTTTATTTTCCTATCTTTAAGTTCCACCTTCAAAATGCTAGTTTCTGTTATAATCCGTAAAGCATAAAAGAACAGAAATAACACACCAGAATCTTTCAATTGTCTCCACCGACTTACACTCTTCCCGCCCGTAATCATGTCAGCGGTGCATCTAAATTGTTCATGTTATCACTAATTCCTTACTTGGTATGACAGAGCGTATTACGACTGGTTTTTCACTGCCTGCGACAAATCCGAACCCTGTAAGAAATAAAGTACATAATCTAATTGTGAATGGTTGGAACCAAGGGTTAACAGACCTTGATGAAATGTGAGTTGGAAAGATTATCGCAGTTAGATAAGCTCCTTTTAAGCAGTTGCAAGTAAGGCTGTAAAAAAGAGAGGGCGAGGCCGGGATCACCCGTGTGCAGCGGGGTCAAAGAACGCCACATATTAATGTACATGTATCACTTTGAATTAAAATCATGAAATAGATCCAGTAGTACTGAAAGATGGAGTTCTCGATGATGACTTGGAGAAAACCCGAAGAAAACCCGATAGCTCGTTTCAGGTGCAGAACACTGATGAGCCCCTCGGATTACGAATTCGGCCAGAGACACAACTACTCCGTAGAGGAGACTCTTGGCGTTTCCGGGCCGGGGAAGGGGGAACATGAAAGAACTTCGATGTTCTGGCCTCCCGAACAGTGGGGTGAAACAGAAAAGAGAGGAGGGGGAGAGGGAAAGGAAGGTGGCCAAAACATCGAAAATCCACGGCAACTGTTGCTACCCAGGCTGCAGTGAGAGCAGAAATGCATTTTCCGTTTCTTAAAGTCTTTTTTCCATACCTATATTTGCATCTCTAATAACTTCAATCCATCTGGTTTGTGAAGGAATCTGAGTGGAGTAAAACAAAAGATGTAAGACTGATGCTTACGACAGTGAAGTTATAGATTTACAAGAAACATTCCGTAAAAGTTGGTGAGTAGCTCAGAAATATTTCAAGCTTTGGGCTAATAACTCCGACCTACTGCTTTTCTACTTCGCTCATGCTGTCTACTTCGCTCATGATCAGAAAAAAAGCAGTCATTATACACCAGACCAATTTAAAGCAGTACGTTCCCATGTTTCGGCAAATCTTGCCGTGAAACATTAATTCTATTAACAATATTTTTAGCATGGCTTGGATCACCATCTGGCAAAATTTGACATTTTCTGAAAGTTACAATACCGACCACATCGTGCAAAAGGATCTAGAGGGAAAAGGTAACGTATCCGTGGGTAAGGGGCTACATAACTAGTGCAAGGCGTTTCAAGTGTTCAAATTAGACTTACCATTGGAAAATCATGGTCTACTTGATCTGCTTCTGATCTGGGATCCTCTCTGGTTGTCGTCCTAGTGACATGACTTATTCGACAAAGGAAGGAAAAGATCTAATAAGTTAACCAATTAATACGTACTGGAATATCTACATTGATCTTTTTTCATCTGTATTTTTCTATCATTTCTGTAATGGAAAGGAAAGGAACTTTGTTAAGTGTCTGGTCGTTCCAGTGCTGGAGCACTAATTGGGGACACTGTAAACTAAAACCAACAATTAACACAAATCAAATCAAATGTTGGTTTTGACGAGACGGGAAAAACGGAGTATCCGGGAAAAAACCTCTCACTGCAAAGTAGAGGACCAACAAACACAACCCACATATCACGCCGAGTCTGGTAATCGAACCCGGGGACATTGGTGGGAGGCGAATGATCACACAACTGCGCCATCCCTGAACCCCAATACTAATAATTTCCTCAGAAACAACTCGCCCCCAGTTTCATAATGGAAAACAAATCAGTCACAGCAGGTAAAGATCGTGTCTTTTCGCAAACAACCATGGGTTGGAAATTTGTGTGCTACACTAATCTACCGAAGATAACATAAAATCCAGAGTCTTGTTTAACCCCTTTCACCGCTTAGGGCTTCGCCATTGACGAGTAAAATCGTCTGGGGTTAGACAGAGTAAGATCTTCAAGTGTCAATGGCATTTATGGCAGTGAAAGGGTTAATGGGGACGAACAGAACAGAATGTATAACTTGACAATATCGGCAGACAGCACCCAATCATAAGAAACGTCGTTTGCGCTTAACTGATTTTAATTGATTTTATTCAATTATTAATTGATCTTAGCGCGTATGATAAAAAATATCGATCAAGGTATTGAAAACCATTTCACATTTAACCAACTACTGCTCTATAGTGTATAGGCAAAAAAATTTTACCATGATTGCAGTAATTAATTACTGAGAGACTTCGAGGTCTCCTGAAACAGCATGATGATTGTAATCCTATTTTATCCACGAAATCTGTTGTGATTGCAATTGAATAACATAAGGCCAGAATGCTTATTTCGAGATCTCGTCCATGTCCGTATTTTCTAATAGCTTTAGCACCCACTACAGATATGTACGTTCCCCAATCCAGAGTATACTGTGAAACTATGGTGAAGCGGACAGCAATTTTCACTTTCCGAAACGAGCTTAATTTAAGATTCCGCATTTTTAACAAGCTAACGAAATCTAAATTGCGTATTAGTATTCTTCTTTGCGGGAAAGCAATATCCCTCTATCGATAATACATCTCTAAAAACCTCAATGTATATATTGTTTACAACGATACAGCTGCAGCCCTTAAACGGCGATTTTAGCCATGAGTGCCGAGTTTCATCTAGAACAAAGCTGTATCGGATTTAGTTTACTTGACGACATTTCATGCATAAATATAGATAATTTTTGCACTTGATTGCTTACTTGATGTAGTATGTCTTGTTTTGGCCATCCAGTGCCGCTTCCCAAGCGTATGGAAGACCTAATTTGCTCATCCACAGCTCTGGCGGCGGAAACCAATGCGTTGACCTCGTTCGCTTGCTGAATATGTAAGATAATGACAGAGCTAGCACATGTCAATATTTTGCAGGGTGTAAATACACATTGCATTAAAATCATCGACATGGTTTTTTTGCATTGGTCCAATGAAGTGTGTCTGCTAACAAACCCAGGTGTGCAAACTGTATTTGTTCATTGAATGGGCAGCTTAGATAAGCGACAGTAAATCCGCGGCAAAAGTGATTCTTGCATATGAAATACAGTGAAGAACCGCGTAAAAACTGCTAAGGCGGAAACTAACTTGATCAGGTGTTCAAAACACACCGTCTGTATCACACGATACGTCATGAATTAAGATTGTAAATACAAGTAAAAATCGAAATGAATTCTAAAAAGCCAATTCTGTAAGAAGAAATTTTTTTTAATGCAATACCGGGATGCAAAATTATGAGCGTAAGAATTGTGCAAACCTCTGGATACAATAAGAATTGTAAACACTGCGCTTCCAAAGCATGTAAGAAATCTGGCGACAAAATACCAAACAGTGACTGCGAAATTTACTCACTTTGAGAAATAGACTCTTTGGTCGGCTGTTGTGGACACCTTCCATTCGGGAGACAATTGATCGCTGATGAAAAGAAGGGTTGAAGCATCCCTTCTCCTAGCGACCGTATCACTTTCAGAAGCCATTGGTCTAACGTAACTAAAAAAGTGTGGAACCCCCACTGATGTAGCAGAATAGAAGCATGATCGCTTTCAAAGAAATTCAAATTTCTCATTCATGGTGGGTATATTAGGCCCATAAATGTCGGTTCATAATCTACGTCTCATGTTGATTGTTCAGAGAGCAGTAGGCTCGTCGAAATTTTATTATTGAAAGTTAGAGCGAGACCGCTGACTCACAACCTAAATTTTTGATGGTTAGTTTCAAAATATCCACCTGTAAAGCAAACTTTATCGCTCTACAAAGCACAATTTCCCACAATATTATGTTTTAAACACTTAAAAACAATGCTAAAATATATAAACTGTGAATTAATCAAAAGATCTTAAATTATATGTGATCAAAACAAAGATATTACGAAAGCGAAGTTGCGGTTCTTTAAGTGCTTAACATCCTGATTTGATTCTGGATTTCCTGAATATGCATCTGATGTAAACGACAAATGGGTAAGGAGTAGCTATGATTATTACCTCTCTTGGCAGATTTTGCAATCCTGAAAGAGCATACACCCGTGTTCTCTTATGCTGGAGTAAATTATTTTTTGGAGATAAAATAATGTGAAATAAAGATTAAACTGCATTTCCGATTTTGCTGACATTATTTACTGGTTAATAATCTGAGAGACAAACACAAAATATGGCTTTGAGCACGTTTGTGTGATAATTTTGGCAAATCAGATATAGAGTTAAATATTCAAATATTATTTAATTTATTCAAAGCGATTGTAATAATTCTACGTCGACTCATGTTGATTATTTAGGGTATGGATTATAATTAGGGCAGGATGATTCTACCTTGCTTTAGTGTTGAGAGAATTTTTTTCACTCAGAAAGTAAACTGGCCTTTTTCTAATGATAAAAAACAAAATATGCTGCGATCTCTGATAACACCGGTGTACCGGACGCAAGACGCCTGACTGACCGCATGCTAACGAGCAAGCACAGTCTATTATAATAGTTACTCATTTTGCCCACACTGTGGGTTGCTCGATGGTCATTCTTCTTCATTTTGACCTTGGCTGGTGTTGATTTGCACATTAATGACGGGCGAGTTCAGGAATTAGAAAAGAATAATCAGGAACTTAATTATTGGCTTTGAGGGGTGAATTATATCGGTTAAAGACAAAAGACTAACAGTACCTCTTCATGAGAAATGGCGAAACTTGTTCAAAAGTATAAGCGCTCTTTTCGAAATGTGTCAGATATTTTGTCTCAAAAAGCAAATATAGGTGTCCTGGTGGGTTAAATTTGGATTTAGGGTAAGTAAGACCTATTTTTAAAATGGTTCTAAACAGACACCCATTCACGGTGGCCATCCTATGGCTTATCATCTCCACATCCATTTCATACCAGGGTTAAGAAGCGCTCAATGGACGTAATTTTCAATTAATCCCGAGTAAAACAGGGAGTAGTTAGTATCATGATACAGGAAAAAACTTTCCAGCTGCTGAATTTGTAGGCTTGATAAGCCTTATCAAACTAAGACATCCGTAACACACTGGCGTTAATCGCTCAGTTGTTTGATGACTTTGATATTATTCGTGGAAATAACAATTAAATAACGAAAAAAATACTAACCAGAAAGCGCTTTTTAGTTTTATATCATATACTTTGCAAACAAAAGTCGCTCGACCGTTGAAAATGTCTTTTTATAAATGTCTTTTTATAATCAAGGGCAATTGTAATCCAATGTGAAGGTCAATGTTACGAGTTCGAATGTTTTGAGGAAAGGTAGCTTGCAGACTAAACTGAACGCAGGGTTGTCGGAACAACAACAAGAAGATTTATTCCAAGAATGAACGTAGTTTCCACGAAGTAAAACTCTGAACAACACGTACTGAATAAACTTACACGGCCTCCGCCAACTGCTTCTGTCACACTTGACTAAACACGGCCAACGCCAACTCTCTTCGCTTGTGAAAAACTAGTTA
>NC_090891.1:4747635-4782635 GCF_036669925.1 Montipora capricornis | reverse complement strand
AAGATCTCTTCAGGCACTCCCAAACGACTAAAGATATCCACCAACGCTTCTGCCACAGTCTCAGTATCAATGTTCTTCAGCGGAACGGCTTCAGGATAACGAGTTGCAAAGTCGACCAATGTCAATATATATCTATGACCGTCCTCACTCGGGGGAACAATAGGTCCAACCAGGTCGATTGCTACTCTCTTAAATGGCTTGTCAATTAATGGCATCTTCTCTAGGGGAACCTTCGGTACGGAACCCTTGTTAACTGTCTTCTGACATACATCGCAGGACTTGCAATAACGAGTCACGTCCCCTTGAATGCCTGGCCAATAGAACGCGCTTTGAATCTTATCAGTCGTTTTCTTTATTCCCATGTGACCTCCCATTATCGATCCGTGCGCTAGTTCCATTATTCGACCTCTCAGCTGCACAGGAACCATAACCTGCTTCAGGGGTTTACCTCCGTTCACATAAGGGTGCTTGTAGACGCGGTACAGAACTTCACCTTTCACTTCAAATGAAATCTCAGCCTGGCCTCTCACAACTACGTCATCTTTCTCCCAAAATTTCTGTAGGCTCTCATCATCACGCTGCATCTGCTTTAGTTTTTCTCTATCAACTACAGGACTTTCTTTGGTATCCGGTACCTTCAACGGAATATGTTCTCCAGCTTTCTTAGCTTGACTTCTCGTGGTTACAGCACAAGCTTCTTGTACGGGAACTTGCCAGCTTGGGTCTGGGTCGTCAGCGGCTCTTGCGCCCGGTACATTACCAATAATCAAATCATAAACAGCATCGGGAAGACACTGCGCTTCCACTTGGCCCTTGAGGTAAGGTGTATCAACATCAATCTTTGCGATGGGAACTTTCCTTGCCGTATTGTCAATGAGCAGCATAACATTAAATTCACCAGTAAACTGATCCTCAGACACAAGGTCCCTCTTTACTACAATTCCACTACAACCAGTATCTCTCAGGACATCAACAGGCTTCTCTCCAACTCTACCTTTCACGACAGGCATTTTACTTCTCACTCCAGTCAACGGTTCAACACAAGCACTACTCAACAATGGAATCTTCTTACCACAGGCTAACAGCAACTGATCATCTTTAATACAGGCCTTAACTTCTTCATCAGTAGGTTTAACCTCAGGTGGCTGAACTAAACAACTGGCACTCACTTGACCACGCTGCACAGGGTTACCATCCCTACTTTGTCCTCCTGGTCTGCGTCCACCTGACCGACAGTTTCTGGCTTCATGTCCCTGCTTACCACATAGGAAACACTTTCTTGTTAGGGTTGGGCAGTTGACAGCTTTATGACCTCGGGTGTTGCACTTAAAGCAATGCAGAGCTGGTGGATTAATCTGCATGTTCTTGGCTTCGTCCCTCTCAGGCTGTACTGTTGGCTTTCTGCTCGCTGAGCTGAACAAATGTTTACCATGAGCCTCCAAGTACTGGTCAGCGATCTTCGCAATCTTTGCTAGGGTCTCAGGTGCCCTTTCTCGCAGGTGAATTGCCAAATCCTTAGGGCAAGAGTCAATAAATTGTTCTTTCACGATCAAGTCCTTAAGACCATCAAAGCTTCGCGCAGTATCCGAAAGCTCTAGCCAACGTAACAGGTATCTGTCCAGTCGCACAATAAACTGCTCCGGACTTTCGTCAACTTCTGGTTTGGATGCTCTAAATTTTCGACGATAGCCGTCTTCGGTAAGGTCATATCTCTTCATTAACGCGATCTTTACCCTGTCATAATCCTTAGCTGCGTCCTCCGATAGACGTGAATACACTTCTAGTGCCCGTCCAGACAACAGAGCACTGAGCTTCGATGCCCATCCATCTTTTTTCCACTTAGCTGTCTCAGCAAATCTCTCGAACCTCTGCAAATACGCGTCCAAATCGTCTTTGCCATCGACGAACGAGGGGAGTTTAGGTGCTTTAGCCCGATCCTCTCTGTCACCTCTTTCTGCAGTACGAGCATCACCATTCATTGCTGCTATTCTAGCAAGTTCTAACTCATGTTCTCTCTTGGCAACCTCGGCAGCTTCCTTCTGTCTCATGAGGTCAGCTTCCTGTTGTAACTTCCTGATTTCTCTTTCCTGACGTCTCGCTTCCCTTTCTTCATCCTGTCGTCTGCGTCTCTCTTCTCTATCTTCTTCTTCTTGAAGCTGCCTACGTTTCTCTTCGCGTTCTTCTTCTCTACGTTTCTCTTCTCGTTCTTCTTCTCTGCGTTTGTCCTCTTTTACTTCTTGTTCACGCACAAATTCAAGCAGCTTTTCTCCTTCCAGACCAAACTTTTCGCCAAGCTGAATAAATTTCTCCATTTTCACAGCACTAAAATTCCACGGCTCTTTCACTCGCTACAACTTTTTCCACAGCGTCGCTACTTCCTTCCAAGTTGTGATCCTTTCCTGGTTTCTGTAGTCGGCAAACAAATGAATTCCTCTCCCGGAACAGGCCCCCAATGTTACGAGTTCGAACGTTTTGAGGAAAGGTAGCTTGCAGACTAAACTGAACGCAGGGTTGTCGGAACAACAACAAGAAGATTTATTCCAAGAATGAACGTAGTTTCCACGAAGTAAAACTCTGAACAACACGTACTGAATAAACTTACACGGCCTCCGCCAACTTGAATGCACACAGCTTCTGTCACACTTGACTAAACACGGCCAACGCCAACTCTCTTCGCTTGTGAAAAACTAGTTAGAAAAACACTCCGCTTGGACTCGTCTACTTATATACTCTGACAATAAACTTCTAGAACTTTCTAAATTAGTAATGAATCTAATTATAGAAAGATTACAAAACACACCGATTTAGAAACGCTTACGTACAAACCTAAATATAAACAAACTACGAACTCTCGCGAAGGGTCTAGAAAGTAACGCTTGTCACGCAATACTATTTTTCGTAACAGTCAATAAGAGCAACCAGGATCCCATCAGCTCCCGTAGTACATACATCTCATTGACCAAGCGCCCCAACCGCGCACTAGGAAAATATCGGCCCAAGGTCTTGACAATACGGACCGAGCGCAAGGCAGTGCGCAGTACGGACCGAGCAGTACGAACCTAGCACAGCGAGAAAAGACCGAGTGCCGAAATTCGCCCAGTACAGCCCGAGCAAGATTGGCCAATAAGAGATTTATTCCACTACTGGAACCTGTATTTAGAAGTTGTATATTTGAAAATTCGGCTTAAAGGTTTGGGCAAAACTATGTTCAGAAAAGATCTTAATGGACGCAGGCTTAAATGAGTCACAAATTTTCCCGTGCTAAGGCTCTGTTCTTAAGGCAACAAAAGTTTCCAATCACGGTAGCTTACAGGGCGGCTTTCATTTTATTGTTTTTACCAGGAAGCCGTTATAATTCGCTGTCAACGATGACATGAAACTGTTACCTGTCCAATTATCCAGCGTTGCATTTCACAACTTTTTAAAAAAAGTCAATCTTTCCAACTTTACCCTTATTCAACGAAAAGTGTCACTTTGAGAATTTGACGGAAATGACGGAAAACAAGTTAAACTGTTTCACAGAGGAAAGTTTGTTAAAAATTGTCGTCGCTAAAGCCCTGGCAAAATTATCGAACAAAGTTGGATCCCACGTGCAACATTGTTGCATGAAAATGTTGAAGTAGTGGCAAAACACTTGTTTGTCGAATTCAAGTTCAAGTTGGTGCAAAATTTGGCGTAGCGTTATGGTACTGGGGTTGTTTGAGGACGGAACGGACGAGGAAAAACCAAAGGATGGTTGAAACGTAAGAGAACGTGCAGAAAAGGGTATGTTCTTTGCAAGATACATTCGCGTTTAGGAGATGATGATTATGAGTTCGGATCAATCTGCAGCAATATTAAACGCTATTGAACGAGACATCTCCAAACAGCGATAATGATCAAGGAGCCTAAAATTGTCCCACAGACATGGCTTTGCGTCCTACTCGCTGATCAAGGTTCTGGCTATTCGTCAACAACTATGAAGTCCCCTTGGTCCTTGTCCGCCATTTTTGTTGCAAATGATGCTAGTTGTCTAGGCTTGAAAATAAGATAGCGATTCGTGATTGGCTAGCAGCGCGAACGTGACTTGATTCAGGAAAACAACTTTGTTGGAAGAGCGGCAAAACACTGCATGCGACATTGTTGCGTCGAGCTGAATTGTTGATTGTAATGTTTGCTGAAAAGCAAACTCTATCCAACATTTGATCGAACAAAGAATCTTGGACGAACATCTTCCAACATGGCCGACCAAACGGTCGAACAATGTTGGATCGAGCAAAGTTGGAGCCGTCAATCCAACTTTGTTCGATAGTTTGGCCAGGGCTTAAAACACGAGGTGGTTGGCTCTGCAACTTTCAAACGCAATAATTGTGGTGCCGATTTAATTCATTTTCTTCGTCGCTTTTGATGATGATTCTTCTTGGTCGCTTTGTAGCCAGTTCGTTCACCGTTTGAGCTGGCCCAGTCATGATTTGAAATGATCTGCCTCAAACTGCATCCGATCGACATGATCTTTGAAGATTATAAGAATAACATAAAGCGTAGCGTTCTTCGCAGACATTTTGTTTAGATACAATGCAATACACACTGGAACTAGCTTGCAATGGAGGCTAATGCGAGGAATATATTAAAAAGTACTTGCATTTGAAACGATTTCCCCACAATAGCCTCCATTGCAAGCTAGTTCCTGTCCAATACTGGTATGGTCTATTGACCGCTTCCCATGAGGGCTGTTTAGGACCAATGTAGCATCAGTTAACAACAACAACTGTTAAGAATCCCAACTGGCCGGAGGCAAACCAGTTGGCTATTTATTTATCTACCTGGGAAGTTGAACCAAGGACCACAAAGAACAAATTCAACAAGTGATCAGGGCGGGTGTTGAACCCACGTTCATTCTTGGTGTGCAGGGATGGCGCAGTGGTGAGAGCACGCGCCTCCCACCAATGTGGCCTGGGTTCGATTCCCTGACTCGGCGTCATATGTGGGTTGAGTTTGTTGGTTCTCTACTATGCACCGAGAGTTTTTCTCCGGGTACTCCGGTTTTCCCTCTCCACAAAAACGAAAATTTGACTTGATTTGTGTCAATTGTTAATTTCAATTTACAGTGTCCCCAACTAGTGCTTCAGCGCTAGAACGACTAGACACTTAAATAAAGTTCCTTTTAACCAAACGACTCTATTCTACAGAGAAACAGCATGGAAAGGGACGTGGCGTTTAATAACCTAAGTCAAAGGCAACCCGAAGGCCCCTTTTTCTTAATAACCCAGGCGAACGTCTTTAAAATGGTTGTGGGCTGTAAGCATCATTCATGCCACTTCAAATCTTCAGTTCTTTTTCTCCATTACATCACTCCCAAGAAGAATTTCAATCGTCGACGTTTTTGAATCCCCGGTTGGCACACGAGTTGTGTTCCTAACTTTGCCCCCTGTTTAGCTTGTCATTCATTCAAATACGACTGATTAATTATCCTAGCCGGTGATCACCAAACAGCAACACAGAGGCGGAAGCCCAAAAATATATTTTTATCTTAAGAAAAAGGGACTGGGTATTTAAAAAAACGACAGATAACATTTTATGACATATTACGGACACTTTGCCACAAGGGGCTTTTTTGTTGCACAAATTATCACAGAGCTCGGTTGCGTCCACGGCACTCTACGAGCAGAGCCTCTCGTCATTTTAAGTATTTTAAGGGCCGATGTACACGGTACGATTTTTGTCGCATGCAACAGCGGCTTACTACAGGCTCACGACATGATTTACGGTAGTTGTGTACGTCAGAAAAAATGGCGCAGCATTTTAAAACATGTTTTCAAACGCTGCGGCAATCGTAAGTCATGTCGTAGGCCTGTGAGCTTGTCGCATGCGACAAAAAATGGTACCGTGTAAGATCGGCCCTAACTCTCCGCAGCCCAAGTTTCTGGGCTAGTCATTCCGATCAAACCGGTTTAGGCAGCGAGCGCATCATTTTTAACAAGGTGAAGGTTAAAATCGAGCCTTCAGGACGAAAATCAATATGGCGTCTAGGAGTGCGATCGAGACTTCAGTCACTTGGCCTACGTTTGAAACTGGCTCCAAGCAACGGCTTACGCATACTCAATAAAGACTTAGCACGGTTTCTGCAGAGTCCTTTCTTTCTCGTCGAGTTAAGAAAGGCTCTGCTGGCAGGGTGCGTCCAAGGTTGATTGATGTTGATTTATAAATCATTTGCATGTGCCGAAGGCACAACGCCTTTCATAGTGCGTCTTCGTGTTTTAGTGCTAAGTGCATCCGTCGCTTTCTTTGCCTCATATCTTTCTTTGTTGAAATTTGACGTTAATATTTTTGGAGTCTTTTTTCATTGCTTATTTACCCACCTAGTGTGCTTCAAAAAGGCTTCTTTACCCGCAACGAAATCAATCGCATGGTTTGTTATTCTGTGGACAAGAAGGCAAAGATAAAGAATACTGAAACGACAAGAACGACAACATCAAGTGTAAAGCAGTTAAAAAGTCCCTTTGCGATCTTTAAGCTGCTGAATTTTTTTTCTTACTATTGGAATATTTAGCGTATATGCAGTTGTTGAACCAAATGCAGCTTTTCAGTATCAAAGTCAAGCAAGTTTCTAACTTCAATTCGATTCATTCAGTCCGTTCCAATCAATCTGGACCGGCTGGATAGATATAGTTGAGGTCGGCTTGTATTCTCTTAATTGAAGACGAGATATTACTCAGGGCGAAGAGCCATGAAACAAAAATAAACACTCTACGCCGCTGAGCTTGGATCATAAATCCGTGGATTTTTAATGAAGTTGCCATAGTTTGTGTTATCTACATACAGATCAAGAGTGTTTTGTGACCACAAAATCACTTTCATGAAAGTGATTAATAATTCAAATAATTTGTTCAAACAATATAATACTTAGGAGAATCTCATAAACATGTGCGGCGACCAATGCCGAAAAAAAAAATCGATACGACTTTCCGCTGATACCTCTGAGGTCTCACCTTAGGACCTCTTTGTTTTCTTTGCACCTGTTCCGGTTTGTCTCGGTAAATCATTGACTTCATTTTGCAATTCGCTCGACCATGAATATTACGAGAAAAAATGACTTGTTCCCTTCCTGAAATCAAATATTTCTCAGGGAAAAACTGTTGACTGGCACATTTTTTTGCGAGGTAGGATATCTTTTTAAAGATTTTTTGCTTTTGCTTAATAACAGCCACTACGAAGAGAATAACAGATTGATTTTGCAGCTTAAAAATGTTAATTTAGTTCGCGTATCACCATTGCTTGACAAGAAGAAAATTGTATACTTATTTAAAAGGGATAGAAACGTTAATTCACTAAATAATATTATCATTTAAATATTTTGGGTAAAATTATGTGAATGAAAACTGCTGTTGCTTAAGTGTTGAACTTGTAATGTTAAATAGACACTATTTATCAATTAAATTTCCAACACAGACTAGTTTATCAGGGCAAACCTCGAATCTAATATCAGTATTGTGGACGAAATTAGTACACCGATTTTAAAAGTTTGGTTGGAATTTTTCTGATTTTCACGGATCAGATCTTTTATGCAATCCGTTCCGTTTAAGAGCTTTCCAAGTGTTCAAAAAAAGATGGTGGGTGTTCATAAATATTGAGATAATCACCTTGAAAATATATGTAGACCAGTGGGAGGCCAAAGAAAATAGATCTTATATTTTCTTTTACATCTTCCTCCGGTTTTAGAAAATAATTAGGCCTAAAAATGGTTAATGTGTCATTTATGAAGACTGTAAATTGCAATTTTAATTAAGTGAACTTTTAAGTGACCGATTCACCCACTTTTTTCTCGTTCTTCATCAGAAAATTAATTAATTTCTTACAATTGTAAGACAGACCAAAAACGGAAATAGAGACTGTAGGGAAAAGGTTTTACGGGGATGTTTGAGTCAGGCAATTGCATTTCTTCAACGCGATAGGAAGAATGAAGACCAATGAAGTCACTGGTCCTCCGTTAAAGGTACAATCCGTTCCTCGTTCTTGACTTCCTCGGGCAAAGAAAAAAGTAAATATCTCTTTGGCACCGTTTGGGTCCCCATAAAGGAAAGGTTGAATTGTTGCATAATCGAAAAACTCTTAGGTAGAGATAGAGAAATTCGTGGGAGCTGGGTGTAGTAAAATAAGTTCGTTCGTTCAGATTTGCATGCATGTTTATTCGGGATACCAACATGGCCGGTTTCACCCCGTACTGTCGCTGGATTGATAGAGTAACCAGTTCCAAGTATCTGGAAGGGGTGGGGCTGGCATTTTGAGATTTCAACAGAAGAACCGTGCGTCAGGAAAAAATAAAGCTTGTAAAGCCATTGACACGAAGAAGAAAATTGAAAGATGAGTCATAATAAAATGGGTAGGCTCTTCAAAGCCTTAGTTAAATTGGTTCTATAGATGATGGTGAATCATGCACCATATGAAACAGCTTGAAGATTGTTGCACTGGGCTTTTAAGATCATACTTGACACAAACGTCGATAGTTGTTGTTGATGTTGTCTTTGCCTTAGGAAGCTGTGACATTAGGGCAGTGGGCCGCTGTTAACATCGATATCGATCTAAATACTTTTCAGTTCTGTGATCTTGATACTTCAGCTCACACTTATAACATTTCTGACAACGCAAGAGAAATGAACTTTTGCTGGATAATCTATCCATAAGAAATTTATATTTATGGGGCGTTTTTTAAACAACCAGTTCAAAATTTGAAACAGCCGACCGACTTTCAAATTTTGACCGACTTCCATTCTTTCTCCATGGCATACGTAGAGATAGGCAAAGCCGAAAAAATAGTTGAAATATTGTTAAGGGATTTTGGCAACGAGGCGTGATTTTTGGCAATTAAACGTGAGCATTACTTTGTTCTCACTCCTTAGGAAACTGATTCCCACACTGATTAAGCAATGGCCCACTGTTAACTTTGATCTAAATGCCTTAACCATTGACTTGCTCAATGTTTCCCTGGTTACCTCTCGTTGGAGATTCACAGAGAAAGAAATGTCAAAACATCATTAAAATGCGTGTCTTATGTCAAAACAGTAAGGCTTTTAGAGACCTATTTTTCTTCCACGAAAGGAATTGACTAATTCAAATTTAACAGTAGATATGCAGGATGACTCGCACGTTCTAGAAAACAATTTGCATGATAAAAAAGATTCTGTCACATGGCCCAACAAATAGTTAGTAGTAGTTTTCACTGCAGTGGATGTGTTTTCCAATTAATATGTGCTGCACATTGTGATGTCTTCATATCCTTTTATATGTAATTATGTAGGTAAATGAAAGTGAAACATGCAAGCAAAGGATGGGTAACAACAAACAGCATTTATTTTTAATTTCCATCAACGTTTATTTGATACGATAAGCTATCAATTGAAAAGAAATTTACATAATTTTCGAAAATGCCTTGAAAATATGATAGTAAAACAGGAACAGGAACATTCAATTACTTGAAGGCAACATTTCGTCGTCATCTTTTTGACCCATGAGCTTCTTTCCGCGGTACCTTGAAATACCATAAAATAGGAACACAACTCGCTTATTATATTCGGATCAGTAATTATTATTATCTGTGAATAACTGTTGCAAAAATGATCAACGACTGTTTGAAAATGTTGATACTGAGACTATGCTTTTGCTTTCTGAGATTGCGTCTAGAAGTTTGTGGCCGAGTCTGTGGACCCTGTAACTTCAGTCTGATTTCATTTATGTCTGACAAATGGTCGCCCCTGTTTATGATTTGTGTCTGAAAAATCGATTTCTGACGCAGGCAATATGATTTTCTATCAGATACTTTAATCTTTGATTTTCAAAGTTAAAGGAATCGATTTAAATATTCGAAAATTACTCACCTTCAATCGCTGTGCTGGACCTTCGATGTCGTGCTCCGTGTGACTTTCTGCCTCGTGACTCAAGTCACCCAGAACACCTCACGAACTCGGGGAACAATACCGATACCACCTTGCGCGCCCTGTTAAGCAATTCCCCTATACAATATCTACCAATTTACATATCAATTTACATATTTTCCCTTTTTACGTGGGGGCTTCTAGGTTGCCCCCTCGGGTTTTGGCCTCTGGCCTCTGGGCCAAAACTCTGCGGGGTCAATAAAATTATTACTTAGCCCATTTCGCTGTTTCAAGTTCTCTTTTACGTTGAAGCTCTGTTTTTAGTTGTTACCCAAGTAATTTCAATGTGCTAAAAGCATTTTTCATGTTTAGTTTTGTAAATGCTCGTTTAATCGGAAATGATATCAAAATCGACTTCTCTCTATAATCTTGTGCATTCTAATAATAGCCAGGTCAGTTGAAATTACGGTTTATGGCATTGAGCATGACGACTAATATGTGATTTCAAAGGAGATGATGAAGAGTGGACCCGAAATTAAAACGAAGTCTGAGGTGAAGCCAAGGACTGGAACTTATTGGAATCTCATCGAGTACCGGTACAATGCTGAAGCTGTAAATTAAGGAGGTATTATTATTAATACTGCTAGTAATCTCGGATTATTAAAGTTCGTCACCGTCGCTTTGGAAGCAAAGGAAAAGGGTAGGGAAAGAATCGAAAAAAATCTCACAGGAACAAACAATCACGAGGCGCGTGATCGTCATTTGCGCATATGACGATGGCGCTGGAAAAGCTTACGAACCAGACGAAAACGCTTTGCACAGGGTCCGCAAGATTAGAATTGCGTTCATCTAATGTCGAACGCAATTATTAATATTATTATCATTATCATTATCATTAACATTATCAATATCATTATCGTTATTATTATTATTATTATTATCATTATTATTATTATTATTAGTATTAGTATTATTATTATTATTATTATTATTATTATTATTATTATTATTATCTATTTGCGAATTTTACTTTGGTCCAGTCTATGAAATGCTCAAATAATTGTGATCCAATGGACTCTTCGCAGGATAGTGATCACATTGTACAAAAACCGCCACACTGTAATGCAAAATTGCGCAATGGGACATCTAAAACAAAGCAAGTCAATCTAAACTTTCTTTGTTTTAGATGTCCCAGTGGGCAACTTGCGTTCCAGTATGGCAGTTTTTGTACCACACTATTCAGGGGGTGTTTACATGATACCGGTACGAGTTTCATTCTGGAACGAGTTGTCAATTTCATACCGCGTTTACGTGTACGACACAAATATTGACACAGGGATGACGCATGAACCAAAACAATAATGGCGTCCAATATTTCGAAATGCTGAAAACAAAATAAATCGTGTCTAAATAAACTTCCATTGGAGAAATAAAATGAGCCATGCGGAAAATTGTATTGCAATGGCTAAAGCTAGAGAGGATAAATGACATATGAGAAAATGTGCGCTACTGAAAAGTGAATGCGATGGGGTAGAAGTCAATGGTAATTCTTTCTGTCTGTAAAACACAACGTTAGAAAATTTTATAATACGTTCTGCGACTTACTCAGTACTGGTATTATCTTTCATTTTTCCGGTTATATATTGCTTTTTCCTGACATAGAGATAGATATTCTTTATTTAGGGGCCTGGAATGTATTTATATGCCTGCACCTTCTAGTCGAATACAATGAGTTTCAAATAAGATGGTTTTTAAAATACCGTGTACATGAAAGCCACTTAATCGGCTTTCTGAGAAGCCCAGCTGATTTAGTAAGATGATTTGATGTCGTCGACTATCATCCAAAAATTGACGAATCTCAAAACAGCGAATGTTGTGATTGGACAAGACGAACGCTAATGCATTGCAACCTTCGGGGTTGGAAGTTCTCTCTGTTTAGACATAACCGCATATGAGAAATCTCAGAGGGACTTTGACATGCGACCTCCACTTCATTTTTCATTCAAGTTGCCCTTAATATTTTTTTGCTTGCAGAAGTTAGGAATAAGATAAGAGTGGCTGGGAATTATCCTTTTATCCTCGAAGGTGAGTCTTGTGAGGCTGTTTATTCCAACCTTGTTATCAACGGGGAGGTTAAGAGCATGTCTTTAAAACATTTCCCATACTTTGGGAACCTTATAACTTTTTCCACCGACACATTGACAGGCCGCAAGTCTTAGAGATTCGACATAAAACCGGCGTCGGTGAAAAAGTCTCAAAAAATCTCACATCTCAAGTGTGTTTGGAGTCTTTACATGTAGTAAACTTGTCAAATCGTTTAATCATTTAACAACGTTTCAAAAGCTTAACCTACTCAAGTTTTGGATTACATTGAGGTGTTAGGTATAGTTTTTTTTTTTGAGGAAGAAGAATTTGTACAACCCCATTTTTTCCTAAGTAGATGATCATATTTCTCCACTGAAGACTTTTTAAATAAAGCACACACTCGAAATCTAAGTGTCAAATAAAAACGTTTCAACCTGTAGGATGAATTTGGATTGAGGCTCTCTTACAATCGTCTAAACTGGATAAAAGAACTGGTACAGGCATTATTAAAATTGGATTCATGAATATTTGGTGAAAGCGGTCGCAACTTTTGGGAAGCCCGAAGGCTTCATTTGTAGAATCAAGTGAGGAAACTATTTAATTTAGAAAGAATCGAAGACAAAATAGTGTAAAACGAGTTGAACTGATATTTCCACGTTTTATGACGTACATCGAAGGTGGTATACTTTTCTTCCTACCATGTGTAAAAACCAAATTCTAAAGCAACGCAGTCGCGCCTTTACTTGAAGGGTATTTTTCTCTGTCCACTAAATTTTTCATGAATGATAAATGTTATCAAATCAGTATTTTTGTCTTTTGGGGTTATGCCGATCGTGTACAGAAGTGCAGAGTTTATCCTAAAGAACAAGTTGACAGGTTTAATGTTGTAGAATAGAATTTGCCCAACGATCGTCTTAAAGATCCTAGCCTTAAAAGAGACTTTTTATTGCAGGAGTATACAATAAAAGTTATGAAATTAAGTAATGGTCCGACTAAGAAGCAGGCAGCCCAGCGGCAAAAGTACTTAGAAGCTGCTGCTCCAATCGAGGCATCTGATTGGCTAATATCGGAAAATGTCGAAAAAAGATGAGAAAAAAATGAAAAAAAAGCCTTTTTTGGATTTCTTCTTCCCCATGCCCTTGATCTCTGTCTCTCGGCCAAATTTGGGCATTGTTCTATGCGCCATTCGCCAATCGGCAAATGGCGCATAGAATCTTGACGATATTTACAAACATAGTTTTTGAAGGCATAATGATTTGTTCTACGAAACAGAATCTAATTTTTTAGACGGCAAGTCGATTACATTTTTCATTGAAATTCAAATTTCGCGCTTTTAGCTGCTTACACCAATGGGAACAGCCGAACTTAATTTGATTAAAAATGTTGGCACCATTTAACTAACCGACGCTATTGCCGCGGGCTATTGTTTTTCTGCCTGCTTCTTAGCCAGACCATTACTTAAAGTCAAATGCAATACTATAGCACTGTGGTGGGAAGCGTAAGATAAGATTATTAGAGCAAAACAACAAGAATGCTGCCCATGGTCTGAGAAAAAGTCACTCCGACATTTTTATCTGAAACAACCATTTTGAAACAAAAGAGTATTCCGAAAACACACTCATGATGGTTTTATAAAATAGTGCGTCGGCACCACATTGTTCAAAACCATGAATACAAAGAGGGCTACCACACTTGCTTCGCCTTAGGTGTGCGCAGCAAGCTACTATGTCAAACATGAATTAGTCGCGGTACAGAAATGAAAAACATATTTCTTTTTATAGGTTACGTCAAGCCAGCAGAAACAAATTGAGTGTGGCAAAAACAGTGGAACCATTTCTTTACTCTCCGTTACCAGTTCTCCAATTGAGAGTGACTTCTAGATTGAGAGCAAAATCGTGAGTATACACAGTGAAAAGTTTCAACGAAAAGAATTTTTTTCCTCACAACTCTCTACAAACAACCTTCATGTCTGTCTTAGGTCTGATACGTAATCTTACTTGCAGTAAACCACTTTTAAAGAAAAGCTGTACTCAGCGCAATATTTCGTCGAGGTCACAGCGGATTATTCAACCATTTGGGGCTTTTATGCATTTAAGTACATCACCAGAATGTACATGGTGAAATTGAACACTTATGCTTCATGCACCCCTATTCCTAGATAAGTCCCTTCCCGAAAAAGTGCCATTTATATCTAATTTGCATGGTAAGCGAAAGGGATTTTCAGATTACGTTAAATTATTGCACTGGATTATTTTTGTGCATGTCGTAAGCCATGTGGCAAACTTAGGCTTTCAACGTAAACAAGTTAGGAAATTGCAAGATCATCTTGCGCTGTATTTTTTCACTGCAGATTTAGTGATATCGACCTAAGGAATAAGAATCATTGACTCCTTTTTTCGCTTATGTTTTATTAACTTAAAAGGAGTCAAGAGATTTAGTTTTGGGAAAAACATGACAAAATGAATGAAAGCCAATCAAATTTCGCGTTTGCGATTGAGTAAACTATCTCTGTGCTGCAAAATAAGATTTGTTAGATCGCTTTCTACTTTTAAGAATAAACTAATGAATATTTCACAAAACGTAAAAAGATAGTTAGATATCTCCTCCAACTATGACACTTTTAAGGGATATGTCAGTGACCACTTAAAAAATTCATGATTATTATCATCAGTTTTTCTTGTTTTATAATCGTCATACATCAATCAGATGGAAAGAGTCCATTTTTGAAACCGTTGTTTATCTTATTTTCTCTGCGTAGGGGGTACATTAATCTAGAGAAATGTAAGATTACTTTCAATGACACTAGTGATTTGTCTTGGTTAGAGGACAATGCTGGGTTTAAAATGTTTTTGTCTGACGAACCATTTTAAGAAAACCACAAGAGCAAATTCATCATGTGGGCTATCGATTGATTTTCGAATACACTGATTTCGATGCCCTTGCCAAAGATTACGTTAGAAGGGAATACTTTTAAAGTTGTGGTGTCTGGGAGAAAAAACAACTATTTTTAAAAGTATAAATAAAACAAACATAATTATGAAGAATTCAAAAGGAAACGGTGCTGATGCGTATTTGTGACCCTGAATAGACATCGCACCAGTCCGCAGAGTATGGCAGAAATCGACGAGATCTCGCGCGTCATTGCGCAAAATCACTTTTGGGCGCGTGTACCGCGGCAACTCAGGAGTGACTGGTGCGTGTATGATGAAGATGGCGTGGGAACTGTGGTTGCAAACGGTATGCCGCTTACTTGCTGAGCAATATTATGACAGGGTTAATTTTCCAAAAACGCATTAATAAAGGGCAAACACCTGTAAAGCTTTGCAACTTATGGAAAAATGACTACGCTACCCGCAATTCTCTCCCGCCCGGCGCCCGCGGACTACCGATCGTCGCGATTGAGCCCATGGGGCTATGTATGCCTAAGTAATGCTAAACATATGTTATTACAAACCGTGACTTTTATTTATTTATTACAGTTTAATGACAATAAACAACATCATCACAAGGATAGTCTACAAAGGCAGACCACCTAACAAAAAAACAAAAAATATATATATATATATAGATATATATAGATAGATAGATCTTTAATTTTTTATATAATCCTAGTTTTAACAATGGTTCTTTATTTATTCATTTTCTTATTAATATATATATATATATATATATATAATATCCATATATATATATATATATATATATATATATATAGAGGATATTACATGGCCGCGCGGGGATACGACTTTTATCTTCGAGTGCTGAAAGTATCTCCCACGAGTGAGCGAAGCAAACGAGTGAGAGGTACGTTCAGCACGAGAAGATAAAATTCGTATCCCCAAGCGGCCATGTAATGTTCTGTTTATTATATAGATATTGATGAAATGTCTAGATTTAAAACAACTTGTTTTATTCATTTTCGAAATGATGAAAAAGTGTTCACCAACCACTAAAACACGCATGTTGTGTAACATGAAACAAGATATGAAAGTTATGAAAAACAAATCATGATAATGTAAAATTTGCAATAAAAATGTTAATGTAGTAGAGAAGAATTATATTAAAGCACAAAAGTATCGTACAATGAAGAGGAAGCTCGCGTTTTATTGGCTAATCCTGATCGTTACCATGACGACAGCTATATCCTCACATGTGAAAGATAAAAATGATACGTTCACTGCGCGCGGTGAAGATATGATTTTTTAGTAAAAGGAGAAATCCTGATATTTCATCAGTATCTATATAATAAATGTATATATTAAACAAGAAAATGAATAAATAAAGAACCATTGTTAAAACTAGGATTATATCTAGATAGCAAGAAGTCTCTTGCACCCCTCTTAAAATTAGAAATGTTAGATGCCTGACGTACTTTCAATGGTAATGCATTCCACATGTCCACGATCCTATTAAAGAAACTGCTTTTAAAAGTAGTAGTTCTAGCGAAGTTCTTCTTGAGTGTAAGTTCATCCCTTCCCCTAAGGTGGTACCTATCAGAATCAGTATAAAATTGAATATATGTAGATATGCCTATACTTATATACCCGTTAAGAACTTTATACAAGAATAAAACATCAAACAAAAAGCGTCTGTCCTCCAAAGACAACAAATTCAATCGTTTTCTGCGCGTATCGTAGTCATCATCTGTCTTCAGAATAAACTTAGTGGCTCTCCTCTGAATTTTCTCTAACTTATTGATATTCCTAGCAGTTTGAGGTGACCATACGACAGTACAGTACTCAAGTTGGGATCTTACCAATGCACAGAACAATGTTCTCAGGGTAGTGATATCCTTCATACCCTTACATGTCCTTTTGACAAGCCCGAGGATCTTGTTAGCTTTACTCGTTATTTCATCAACGTGAACATTCCAGGACAACTTGCTACCGGTAGTTATGCCAAGGTCAGAAAATTCAAAAGTTTCCTCTAGGGTGTGATTGTTTATTTGCAGGTCAGAATGAAACGGTGTTTTCTTCTTCGTGATACGCATCAGCTTACATTTTTTTTATATTGAAGTCCATTAGATTTTTTTGGCTCCATAAATACAAGTTATCCAGATCTGATTGAAACAATGGGTAGTCAGATGGGCAAGTTATCACTCTAGATGTTTTGCAGTCATCTGCATACAAAGCAATTGTGTTTCCAGGCATAACTACCTCCGGTAAATCACTAATGAATATCACAAAAAAAAGTGGCCCAAGCAATGAACCCTGAGGTACTCCAGATGGAATAACAGACCAACTTGAGCTTTTTCCATCTATGACCACCCTCTGCTCTCTATTGGTTAGGTAGTCTTTACACCAATTCAACAGAGTTCCAGAGATGCCGAAATTACACAATTTCTGCAAGTATGTCATGTGACACTCTGTCAAAAGCCTTAGCAAAATCCAAGAACACGACATCCACCTGTAATCCATCATCTAAGGCCTTAGACCAGTGATGATGTGATAAAACAAGCTGGGTTACACATGAACGACCCCTCACAAATCCATGTTGCCAGTCAGATAGGTAGGGAGCCACATGAGAATATATGGTGTTATGTATAATCTTCTCCTGACATTTACTTGGGATGGATAACAGAGAGATGGATCGATAATTCTCAACTACATCCTTTGCATCAGATGTAAACACTGGAGTGACGTTGGCCTTTTTCCACGAAGAGGGAACTCTGCTAGATCCAAAAGACAGGTTAAATAATAAAGTTAATGGATATGATAACTCCTCTGCACACTCCTTAAGAATCCTTGCTGGTATACCATCCACTCCAGTAGCCTTATTGACATCAAGCTTACTGAGAATATCCTTAACTTCATTGTGAGATGTTGAAATTTCCATCAGCTGGTCAGGATTAACCACGTCGCTATGCAGTCCCACAGAGTCATATCTTTTTGCAGAAAAAACAGTGCTAAAAAACTCATTAAACAAGGAGGCTTTCTCAGAGGGATCCTTTGCGGACATTGCCTTACTTCTGTATGTAATAACCTCAGGCAATCTTTTTGTCTTGGACTTGAGAGAGTGAAAAGCCCAAACTTTCTTTGGATTGGTCTTCAACTTGACAGACAGGGACTTCAAATACTGACTATACTTGAATGAGATTAGCCTCTTAGTCTCTTTTCTCAAAGTCTTGAATTTTAATGTCATTTCGACAGATCCATTACCCTTCAGTCGCTTCCATAAGACTTTTTTTTTCCTTACTAACTTTAAAACATCTTTTTCTATCCAAGGTGGTCTTGATTTATGTCTAAGCTTCATCTTAGGGATATGCATGTCAACTACAGCAATTACAAGATCTTGAAAATTAGTTGCACTCGAGTCAATGTCATCACATGATATGATGGAATCCCAAGGAATGTATGAAAGGGCATCCCTTAGACCATTAAGATCAGCTTTGTCATAACAATAGACAGTCCTAGGACAATTTTTTGGCCTGTCAAATTTTGTCTTCATGGAAAAACAAACTGGAAAGTGGTCGGAGTCAAAGCCATTTTGGACCACAGTAGTTCCCTCAATTAGTGCTTCATGATTTGTCAAGACAAGATCCAGGATACTACCAGGTAACGAAGTATTCGTGGCATTGGGACAAGTAATCTGAAAATTTGTTTGTGTAAGAAAGTAGTCATCTAATGTTTCACAAAACGTTTCGGTTACACTGTCGACCGTGGATGGCGAACCAGTAGACCAGTCGACATGTGGAAAATTAAAATCACCAGTGATAACTAAGTCTGCTATCCCAGTACCAGCAGAATATTGAAGAAATTTCTTGAATTCGTCCAAAAATCCCTCACCAACATCAGGAGGTCTGTAGAAAACAGCAAATAATAAGCAACGAGTATTACTTGTCCTTAGTTCACAGACTAACATCTCCGCATCAACTTCTAAGTCACCGTACGTACACAAGGAATGTGTGATTTTATTGGCAGTAACACACCACCGCCACGCCGGATACATCGATCACGACGAAATGTGGAATAACCTTCAAGGTGGAGTTCGCGATCGCTAAAGTCATCGTCCAACCAGGTCTCGGTTAAGGCAACAATATCGAAGGAGTCCATTAACAACAAGGCACTCAAGTCATTGATCTTATTTCGAAGGCTCCTAGTATTCAGTAGTAAGCACTTTAAGAAATTGGATGAATAAGGTGCAGATTCAGCAGGATCTTCGGTTGACGAACTCATGTTCAATACAGATTCATTAGCAACAGAAGACTCGAAAAATGAATCAATAAAATTAAAAGGCCTACCACAGTTCTTATCACAAAGCCATTGCTCGTCAGAAGAACCCAAATCAACGTATGTTTTCAGATCCATGTCAATACATTTTAGACGAAACCACTTGCTACAACCATCACAAAGAATGCCCTTTTGGTTGGCACGAACAGGGTTTGAGCAGACCTCACAAGGATATTTCCAAACAGGTTTTTTACGGGTAGCTGACGATGAGTTATGGATGGCCGAAGATGAATGGTCAGGTCCTGGATTTGTTTCAATATCTCCACATAGTACTAGTCTTGAAACATTAAAGGTGGACACTGAATTTGGATATCGAGTGACTCCTGTAACAAAGTATCCTCTCTCGCGTATTCCAATATCAAAATGGCGGACTTGCGGTATCAACGCAACAGGCTCGTATTTACCAAGTTCGAAGTCTTTCAAACCTCCAACAGAAAGTGAAAGGATGCCAGGATCCCTAACTTACATCTTGATCGACAGAACTCCATTAAAAGTCAGGCAAAAAACTAAAAAGCCTAAAAAACAGGAGAGCAAGAGATCTTGCAACCGGCAAGTCCTTCAATCGTTAAATATGCAGTTTCTAGTTTGCATGGATTGACACAAAAATGAATATTCAAAACCACAAAAGGTCTCAGTCAGTTTCAATTGAACATGTAGATGATGACTAAGGCTCAATCACTAGAGTGGTACCTTTGGCCTGTCACGAAATGGTGGCCAAGGGTAAACCTTGAATTCTTTCAGTAATCCTTGGTCATACGCTCCTTCTGCTGGGGGGAAACAAATCTTTCTGAAATCACCATGATTTTTTCCAAACAACTTGAACAAAAACATCTTTAAACAACTGGTGTACACTCGATGTGATAAAGGTGGCAATAAACTCAGCTCTGGTTGATCATCTGCTAGTTGAATGACGTGGGGCAAGGAACATACATAATTGTAGAAGACGTAATGGGTATATAAAAGAAACTTCCAAGGATACGTGCTGCTTTAATTTACCAACGCTCTTGTTGTACCCTGGATTGTACCTTTTCACCTGTTGTCTCACATAGGGATGCTATCTCCTCCTAGCAATCTTATGGTCTTCTTCCCACCGATTCAACCTCTTTCAACCTCTTTTTGGTGATATCGTTTATCTCTACTGCCTCTTCGACGACCATCCAGCCTTGCAACAACTCCAAATTCTTAAACAAACACTCGCTGGCATGCTCTTTGCTTAATCGTGTCTCAGTTTTGGAAAGAGCTCCTTTTGAAAGGTGACTTAATTGTTGATAAGGTGCTCTCTCAATATCTTCTTTCATAGTGTGGAGAAGATTCTTAACCCTAAAAAATTGTGAGATGGAGGACAAATTCTTGTTCACAAAAGATGACAGCAGTTGTATTGCCAGACATGACCAAGCCACTGCATTTTCAACCTTCTACACGGTCACATGATGACCGCATATGCAGCATGGCTGGTATGGAGTTTTGCATTGCACGTGATGTCGCATTGGCTATGATTGGCTCCGAAGCATGCCGTTGAGTCATATAACTCTGTGAGGGAAACACAAAAAATGGAAGGAGGACAATTAAATCATGCATGACACGCTTGTGGAACGAACAAATGTCGGCTGGTGTTTTCCAATGCCAATGTAGTGTGAGGAAACAATAATCAATTATTAAAGATGTAGCTACCCATTATCCAGATGGAGATAAAGATGCTGGACTTCCACGTCATCGAATTCCTCGATGAAAATGGTGGAGTTTTGAATAAGTATGCCCAAGGAGTACTTGAAGTACTTGACCGATTTGGCTGCAAGAACATACCTTTTTGCTGACAATGAAGAAGATATGAAATGTTCAAGTGCACTTGTTTATCTTGGACCTGACTTTAAGAAAAGTAAAAATAATCGCTGTTTTAGAATATTTGTTACTTAAGGACGTTCGCGCCCATTGCTGCTGTGTATTTTTTCGCGCATGTCACGCACACGTCATGCATCGCAGACCACGAAGGTAAACACGATGCTTATGGTGCAAACATTTTCCACAAGAATGGAACGTGAAAGCATGTGGCATTATGGGATAGATGTGGACCCAGGTCTTCTCGGAAATGTCACGCAATGGCGTGACAGTGCGAATAGACAATCGCTTTGAGCTAAATATATATATATATATATTATATAATAATATAATGAATTGAAGATTTCATCAGCTATTAAAGTGCTCAATAGGTAAACTAGAACAATGTAGATTTGCAGAGTTGGATTATTTGGTCGAAGACATTTATTGCTACTATGTATATATATAGTGAGGAATAAACTTCTTGAGGCATATATGTTTGTAATCGGTTTAATACTTCAAACGTTCCGCTTAGTACAATAGTGTAAGTTTTTTACATAAACCAATCTTGTATTTATAATCTTCATTCACTGACGAAGCTCTAAACGGCGAAACGTTTGAAGTATTAATTATAAAACCGATTACAAACATATATGCCTCAAGAAGTTTATTCCTCACTACATTACCTATCGAGACATAGCTACACCCTTCTTCTTCTCATATTCTCATATATATATATATATATATATATATATTTAGTAAAAACCAACTAGTGGTCTATTATCAATGCTGCGTTCTGATTGGTTGAGCTACTAGTAGGCTATTTGTTATAGACCCATAGTATCGAAAGCGCCCGCCATATTTGTAATGTTTATGCGGCAGAAAAAGATTAAAGTCCAGCTTTAACTAGATGTTTTGTCTCGATATTTTTTTGACCAACTAGTTGGATTTTACTAAAACAATTATTTCTCTCGCCCTCATGGCCTCAGAGTCAATAGCCCATTCGGCCTTCGGCTTCATGGGCTATTGACTCAGAGCCCATTCGGGCTCGAGGAATAATTGTTAAATATATATATATATATACATATATATATATATAATATATATATATATATATATATATATTATATATATATATATATATATATATATATATATATATACCTAAGGTCTCCTGAATTGTTAACGATTCAGTACATGCATCATTGTGTAACATTGTTAGTAGGGACTGTTGCGATCTTGGGGAAAAAATCAAGTATTCTTAAAAAAATTCGTGCCTCTTAGTTCTACAGCTACCACGTCACCGCGTGCAGTGCAGTAAATCTGGCGTGCGAAATGCATGTTTACTGAAAGTACTCGTGCGTACACCTGCCATACTCTGCAGACTGGGCCTTGCATTCAATTCCTCTAAGAAAATCCTTTTTTGGTAAACTCAACTTCTTGGGCGTAGAAGATGGGCATTGAGGGAATTTTGTTCTTACTCAACAAAAAAAAGAGAGAGAAAAAGAACCAAAATAAAGCGGTCGGCAACAGGCTACATTCGCAGTGTTATGCCAGTCAAAATTTTCTCAGATGAGGCCAAAGACTAATAGTCACAGAGTGGTGTACCTGCCAGCGTCCTGCAGACAGTGTATGGCAAACACAAAGACAAGGTTCACATTTATGCTCAGTGAAAAAGAGCAGTGCATGCAGTGTAATAACAATATCATGAGTTCGAGTCCCGTGTTCAAAACTGGATTTTTGTCATGTAGGCTCGCTGGCAATCAAGTAGTCATAACTACAGATCAAAATGCTGATCTTTCATATATTTCACAATCAAGACATCAACTTCAGTACCAGGGGCGTAGCGTGAGATTTTGAAGGTGTACGCACACGAAGAATGTTTCGAGCGCCGAAGGCGCTCCAAAGTACGGGGGTATGGGGGCAGGCTCCTCCAGGAATTTTTGAAATTTAGGGTCTCGGAAATACTATTTCCGACTATTTTCGAAGGACATTTCAATAAATAAATGCGAAGGAAAGTGCAGAAGTTAGTTGTTTATTTTACCCATTCGCCGAGTTTTCTCTGCAGCAAGCTACAACACAAACACTTAACAGAAGTTTACAGTACAAGAAAAGGGCAAGACGTCGCAAACTCTGTTATAACATCATCATCATAAAATATCCCTAAAAAATAACCGGGAACCGGGGGAATGGTGGTACTGAAGACTGACACTGTGAGGGGGCTTCAAAGAGAGTTTTTTTTTTTTTTTGCTTTCGTCCACTATTACGTTTCTTGCCGTTAAGAACTGGCCATACAGGTCCACTGAACATATTAGTGTAACATCATCCAACATTGTTGAATCGAACATGTGGCACTCCATGGTTTGATGTGGCACTACATGGTGTGGCACTACATGTTGGCACTACATGGTTTGATGTTTCCATCAAACATCGTCTTCAGCATCATTCAACGTTTCTTTTGTTTTAAGGTGCGAACAACAGTATTGCATTTGTTCGGCCATCACATTCAACAGTGTTGCATGCGCGCGTGCGCTGCAGCTACGGTATCCATAGTGGTGGTTTATACGTTGCATCTGTTTCGCGCGTTGCTACGTCAGTTCAAGCTACGTAATGATGAACGAGCACAGTCTTGAATGTCTGAGCGATGAAAGCTTAAGCAATCTCTTCGAGCAGATAGCCCTTCTTGTGTTAATAGCTCTCAGGGACATGGCGCCAATGTATCTGCAGGATCTTTTGCAAGTCAACACCCCGGAGCTACTCCCTACGCATTGATGCCCTGGGTCTTCTCTAGGTTCCTCACACCCACATGGTGCAAGACCTTTGGAGACCGGGCATTTCGTGTTGCAGTTCCCAGATTCTGGAACAGCCGTCCTCTTGCTTTCACAGTTCGACTCTATTAATAATTTTAAAAGGAGCTTGAAAACGCCAACATGGCAAGAGTTTGCTTTCTAAGGATTCTGGGTAGATTTTGGTTCTAGACCCTTGAGTCCAAAATTCTGGATCCAACATGTTGCATTCGTTTGGTCACCTCTTTCGACACTTTTTAACAGCGTCCAACAATGTTGGATGATGTTGGATCCGTTTGGCCAGGCCTATATAGGTTAATGAAAAGATAGTTGAAATACTCACACACAGAGACACCAGTTTAACTCGAAATTTAAAAAACTTGGCCCAATTTTATAATGGCTAAAAAAATTAATGCCTCCATGGAATAAGGAGTCCCGGATTTGAGCTGTGCGCACGGGCGTAAGTTCGTATATGGACGCTACTCCCCTGAATACGAAGCCTTTGCTGCTAATAAAACCACTGTTTTTTTCCCTACCGTAGGACATTCATCAGTGGACATAACAAATGCAAGGAAAACCGCAGGTTGTATTTTTAATTGTGGTTTTCTGTTTGGCCCCTGTCAACTCCGATTCATTTGGACATCAAAACAAGACGTCTTCCAAGTAAGCCACTCATCTTAGCCATACGACCAAGTAATTACTTGTAAATTACTGTACTTTCTTTACGAAACTTCCCAGGGTGTGCGATCTCTAGAGTTACTATAGACGCTTCTATTGTTTTGAACACCACCAAAACACTTGATGATTTATGAAACGTTAAACCCAGCTGTGCAAAAGTAGTAATTTGCAGACTACTATGAAACAGAGCTTAGAGTGAATCACCTAATGTGGGAGGGCGCGAATCGGAACAAGCATTTACGAGGCAGTTTATAATAAACGTACCGGCATTTCATAGCACTAGCTGTTTGTCAATCATAGATGCACACAATTGAAGTATTGGGTGTAAGCCTTACTCCCCAGGTATGATTCCTCATCAAAGGATAGATGCAGTCCCCAAAGAGGTTTCACATATTGTGAAAGAGAGAAAACAAAAAGTTTCTATTCCTTGTAACGCCTATAATTTTAAAATATGCGGGAGATTCTGTTGAAAAATATTCAAATCCTAGCACTACTCGAATTATTTCTCAGATTTAATTCCTCAAAAAAAAATTGAGAAGGACGCTGTTCATTACCGGTGGACACTTGTAGTAGCCTTGTCTTGCTCTTCCCTGTTGCAAAGGGTTACCCGAGACTGAGAATTCACGTCAGTACTCAATGTTTTTCTTCTATTTACGCCGGATTGTAGAAATTATGTGGAATTCTACTATTTGGTTCATAGCGTTCTATTTACCGTGATACAAAGCATTATACTTTGTTTAACAAGGGCGGAATTAACTTCCAACAGTTCTCTATTTAAGGTCCCCTTAATAATGATCAGATAAAAATAACCTGTAGGATTTACATGATGGCTGAAAGGTAACACTTCAAAATATACATGAAAACTATTTTAATCGTTTTCAAATAAAACCCAGAAATGGAAGCATATGTAATCAACACACCAAAAAAGATGCAAAAACCCCAAACACAGACCCATCTCCATCAAAAAAGATCGCTATTATATACGGCGTTCGCTATGCGCACAAAAGAGACTTCAAATCCATCTCTGTCACTGTTTAAGACCTAAATTGGAATAGCCCGTGGATTAAATTACCATCTTTCTCGCAGTGTATCACAAGTGGATATCAACGACGAGGAACGTCTGCTTGCGATGATATTGAACCAGATCCAAAAAAAGTCTGACAGCAGATTGAGACCCAAAATAGGCCGTATGTATCTTGTTTTTCGTTTTCTATGTAGTTGTTTAGTAGTCCTTCTCGTCTCTGCAACAGATCCTCTCAGACCACATATTCTTTCGTTGTACCCCATCAAACAAGATATTGGCGTGGATGAGAGTTTCATCAGAGCATGTTTGCTTCGATTTTCTAATGAAGGTTGTGCTGTCAAAAGCGCCGTTTAAGGAATCGAGGCGAAATGTTGACTGTGCATCAAACCGTTCATCTTTGACGTATTTTACCCAGGAAAGAAATCAGTTGAAGTCAATTTCTGGGGAATAAAACATCTTTTAAGTTTGCAAATTCATCTTTATGACTGCTTCATTAATTATATGATTCTATAGGAGAACCTATTAAAGTGAGAACGGACATGTTCATTTTGGACCTTGGCTATATCAGCGAGGCTAACATGGTGCGTCCCATTATCTTTGTCAATTTTACTAAATTGACCGATATCTGGTATTTATTCATCAGGCCACTAAATTAAAAAATTAAACACTTTTTCTTGTCGTTCAAAGGAATTTCGAGCCAGCTTTTTTTTTCGCATGTATTGGCAAGATGAGCGTCTCTCTTATAACAACACGGGGTATACGAAAAGGCTCGCTCTCAACGCAAAGATGGTTCAGCACATGTGGATACCTGACATTTACTTCGTAAACGAGAAGTCGGGAATCAAGCACGATCTCACCAAAGAAAATGAAGTAGTTAGGCTGTGGCCAGACGGAAGGGTATTCCATAGTATGAGGTACTAACGTCTATGTTGTGACATTTATTCGGTACAAGAGTTGTCCTCCAAATTACATCAACAAACCAGATCTCTAAGTCCCAGAAAAGTACGATAAGTCCTTCCTTTGGTTTAATCTGAAAAAGTGCTAATCAAAGCTCAAAGAAATGGTAGGGAGTAAGGAACCGGAAAAAAGGAAATAATAGTAAAAAAGTAAGTTCTTGGGTTTGCCTCGTTTCCATTGGTTGTCGAATTAATCCTTATTGTGCAGCAGACAATATGATTGGTTATCAGTGTACTTCAAAAACGTGGAAATGAGATATGATGCCTGAGAGACATGCATGAGATTTATGATGGTGGTGGTTCGAGTTTTAACATCCTGTGAACCAATCACACCTGCATTTCTTTCTTTTAACGGAAAGTTTGATTGGATCTGGTTTGTTTCCCTTTTTTAGAATATCTATGACTGCATCTTGTCCAATGCGTCTACATAACTATCCACTGGACAAACAAATTTGTAGCATGGCGTTCGAAAGCTGTAAGTGGCAAATATTATTTAGTATATACTGAACAAATGATTAAGTTTATGCCTGGTTTCTTTTAAGCAACAAGCACAGCTATACATATTTGCATTTGTAATTACTGAATTTTTCGGAGGTTATTAGCATAGTATATTTTTCCTCCGAAAAGCCATTGTTGGTGTTACAACTTTATATGAAGATATTTTATTTCGTTTCGGAACATGGGCGCTGATAGCCTAACAGAATAAAGTCTATTTTGACATTCGTTAATTCATGATGCTGATGGCCCTGCCCTTTTCAAAATGTCATTCCTTCCACCTTAGGCCAGTTTTAAACGTCGTGCTACTGCCATGTCGAACTTAAATGAATTTGGCCCGGCAGTGGCACGACCACAGCACGGGAGTGGTTTCAAACGTCGAAATTAATTTCAAAATCAAAGCCAGAACCGATTAAAAAAGCCTTCCATCCAGCGGTTGAGAGACATACCGGACAGCAGCTTAATCGAATGAAGGAAGGTCGAAAGAAGTTTGCTTTAATGAAGGCGATTTTAAACTCCAGAAGGCATGTACAACTGATACAACAGTCCACGTTACGTCATTTTATTGCAAGGAGAAGATCAGGTTTCAAAGTGCATGTGTTCATTTATTCTTCTTCTGGTTTCCCTTCACGAAACTCAGCAGGTTGCTGTGGCACGATCGTGCCGGCGTCTGCAATGAAACTTTGGCTGGTCGAACACCGTTTTGAACACGTACAGCCGGTGAGAGCAGATTCAAAAGAACTTTCGCTTCCCAAAGTCAACTTTCTGGTTGTTCCTGCTCTGATCCACTCGAATTTATCTCCGTAGATCAGATGATGTCGAATCAGTTTATCACGGATACTGGCAATTTCTGAATGGTTGATTTTTTCGACTTCTTCTTCTTCATCAGCATTCTCAAGTATAGCTGGAGTCGCAGTCGATTCACCCAAACTTCTGCGGGACGCCATTTTGTTTTTCATTTTACAACTGGGGCGGATCCGTACAAATTGTATGAATTTAGTTCTGTGCGACAATAGCACGCCGTTTGAAATCAAGTCAAGCTACTGCAGAGCGGCACGACAGGGTCTACCGTGCTAAGCAGTCGTGCCGAACTTAATTCAACCTGCCGAACTGAATTGTCTCAAACCAAGAGTCCATTACCTAAGAAAAGTGTTTATTTTTAAACTAAATTTTATCAGGATAATAAGCTTTATATTAGTCCAACTCGGCAACTGAGTGTTTTCCCTAATTCAAATCTCCCAGGGTTAAGATTCTTTGTGATGACGCCAGTAAATGTATTATTATATCAGCATACATCCTTCATTATAAGTAACCCACCGATTAATTTCTGCGGGTTGTCATTGGATAAAACTGATCACGTGGTACAAATCGGACGAAATTTCACACTCGCCCTCGAAGCTTCGCTTCTCGGCCAACCGTTCATTTTTCGGACAATCTTTCAGCCGTGAGCATTATCTTCCGATATACCAGCCGGCGCAAGAGGTTTAGTTACTAATTATTATTCAACACATTGTGACAATGTCCAAATATGGTCATAGCGCGCTCAATATTGGTCGTGCGTACTCAACGTATATCCTGCGATATACGTAATTTTGTGTGTGACAGAGAAAAATGGTAGTTTTGCCAGCTTTTCTTTTCAATAAACGTAGAAAATTGTGCTTTGTCATCAATGTGTTGAATCATAAAACAATTATCCTGCTAAGTATCAGGCGTTATTCCGCAAGATTGAGCAGGATAATTGTTAAATATTGGAACCAACGAATTCTTAAATTCCCAATACTGAAAGTTACCTCAACAATACTTTAATTACACTCAGTCTGAATAGTTTGTACCTGGAATCACATTTAACCTCCTTAACTACTGTGTCTTCTGGCTATTTGCAGTCAGCTATGAAGACACCGAGCTGCTGTTCTATTGGAGGAAAGAGGACGGCAACAAGGAAGTTGTTGTTTCAGATGAGTTAGAGATTCCTCAATTTATTCTCACAAAATACTGGACTGACTCCACCTTTGCCAATTTCACCTCAGGTAGGCTATAGAAAGCTACAAGCTTTTCCAGCAGTGCAGATCAAATGATTGTCAGTGCAGTGAAAAAGAAAATTGAATGACAATGAACGACAATAAAATGAATCATGAAATGAATGAATGAATGAATGTCAAGGTTAAGGTCAATGAACAGAACATAGCCTTAGCACAGGAAAATTGTGGCTCATTTAAGACATTTAATCCTGCGTTTATTAAGATCTTTTCTGCACATAGTTTTCCCGAAACCATCACAATAGGAATTTTCAATATACAACTTCTAAATACTGGTTCCAGTCGTGTCATTTATCTCTTATTGACCAGGCTTTCTCGGGCCGTACTGGGAAAATATCGGCCCTGTCAAGACCTCGGGCCGATATTCTCCCAGTACGGACCTCGGGCTTGGTCAATAAGGTATATTTAGGATTGATCAATAAAAATGAACATTATTTGGAACTCGGTCGATTTTGTTGAGCCTTGGCTAAACTCTGTTTAGATAATCGGCCCAACACTTTGATTAATTACAACATGCATGGAACTCCTCTCTTGTAACACAGGCCAGCAATTCCTTCTAAGATATAGTTCATCATGAAACTCCCAATTCTCTATTTTCGATTTCCCCATAATACACTTCGTTTTCCCCCCAAATTTTGCATAAACTATTGTTTTCAAATGCTCTTGGGGACACTGCATATTCCCAAGAGCATTTGAAAACAATGGTTTATGCAAAATTTGGGGGGCAAACAAAGTGTATTATGGGCAATTCGAAAACAGAGAATATTAACTAATCATGTGACAGACTGAACCAACTTTTCATTGTCACTTTTCATTCAGTACACAGCAAATAGCCTGACTCGTAGCTGTATTTGTTTTGTATGGTATAATAGGAAGACCTTAGCCAGTGATGACCAGAGCCAGGTTGATGACCAGCGGTTTTTGTTAAAACAATGGTTTGCTGGGGGTGCTTAGTCTCGCGGGCTCAGAAAACCTGGTTGTGGTCTTTGTCATTTAAGGTTTTTCGGTATAATACGCTCAGAATCCCGTTAAGCTTATCCAGTTAGGTCGACCCAAAGCTGGCAGACGCACAAAGGGAATTCCATTCCCGTTTCGCGAAGAATGTGGGATCTTTAACGTCCCACGTTGTTAACAGCAAGGATTGTGAAACGGAGCCTACGTTTTATAGTCCTTACTTTCCAAGTCGTTACAAAAGGGAGTTACTTTAAGGGGGTCCAAACCTCCGGCGACCTCGCGCGCGGTAGTACGATTCTCAACCACCTGAGCCAACCGATCGGCGGTCGACTGTCATTCAAGTACCAGGGAATGGGATGTATGGGAACATGTAGTCTAACCCAAAAAGATGAATAGAAAAGAAAAGTTAATGCAACTTACTTTATCTTTCCTTGTTGTAGGAGCCTATTCCAGGTTGATTGTAAAGTTCCAGTTTGAGCGCAGTATTGGCTTTTTCTTGATCCAGACTTACATCCCTGCCTACCTGATTGTGATGCTGAGCTGGATTTCATTTTGGATAAATCACAACTCAACACCAGGTTAGCTAGCTCAAAGTTACGGACTACGCTTGAAAATCGACTAAATAACTCCATTTAATTTCTCACTTTGAGGTTTTGTACCCATAAAGACTTTGTTCCACAGCCCCATGAGGCCTACTCATTGTGCAAAGCGTAATGGTATCAGCAGTCACACTGAGGTTTCATTCTTAGACGTGATGAGACAAGCCATTTTGCAACAGGTCACACAGAAAAGGCCCAGATGTCGGACACTGGAGATAACTACGTGAAATTGGTTCCTCATCACCTGGGTGACCTTTAGGTTCACACTACGTTTTGAGTTGTCAAAGAAGGATCTGATGGGACTCCCGGATAAAATTGTCTCAAGGTCATTGCATACTGAAGACCATACAACTTTGCCATTTTTATTGTTTTCTCTCTTCTTTGCAGCACGCATTGGTCTCGGAATCACTACAGTCTTGACCCTAACAACCCTGACCAACAGTGCGAGAGCGTCATTGCCCAAGGTATCTTACGTGAAGTCAATAGAGTGGTTTCTGATACTGTGTTTCTTGTACGTGTTTGCTTCCCTGGTGGAATATGCTGGTGTCTCGTTTGAGATAAACAGTAAAATCAAGCGAGGCATGGCAATTCCTGCATTGCAGACCGAGTCCGATGACGGGAAGGTAAGATATTTTGTTTTCCGCCGACGCGGCTTTGAGCGATTTTGGCGCAAAGGCAAATGAATTGCTGATAACATCCACTTCGGGGTCAGACCGAGTTTGAAATGGCCACACCGCTTTTCACATCCCAGAGCCGACAAACAAGCACAGAAGTGTAGAAAGTGGAATACCATCTTGAATTACTTCCCTATCTCAGTTGCAGTACGTCAAAGTAGAGATATACACAATCATGTTCAGCACTTCTCGAAGTCCCTTTCACTGTGAGCAGTTTTTGCTTTCGTGGCCTCATACACCATTAACCTAATCGAGTGCCGACATCACACTTATTAAGCAGGTCACATCATTTGGTTCCAGTTGTCAAACTACAACATTGGGCAGTCTGAACTCCACTCTTCGCGAATACTCCCCGGCTTCTCTCACATCTCATTGAATTTATCGTGGAGTGACCTAGCCTGGGATCCCCCAGTCCCCCATCTTTATCGGTCGTCTCGAGTAGAGAGAGCCTTCTCGCGAGCCTGCTCGGATGTTAAAACGGCGATCAATGCGTAGTTCAAACAAAGTCTCAGAACTTCAATTATACCGAAAACTCCTGGAACTGAAAGAACACTGTGCAACTAATTATGAGAAGTATTTACAAAGGAATCACTTCTTCACCCTTATTTTAAGGCATTGAGTCAAACCATGACCTTACCGAGTCTCGAGTTCCGAGTGCTATTTCAACAGAGCCCTCTATACATTGTCGGACTGTTTGTCCCAATTGTACTCAAATATTTAAATTTTCTTTTCTAGGACCCAGAAAAGAAGGACCTCATGCGGGTTATGGACGGTAATGTGGAGGCTAACGGCCATGCTAAGATACGAAGACGAACAAAATTCACCTTCTACGGAAAAAAGGTTACGGAGGCGGAACCTTTGCAGTATCGTCCCTATTCGGAAAAAGAAATCGAGGGCTTGGAGTCGGTTGTGGACAAGTGGAGTCGCATCGGCTTTCCTGTGTCATTCATGATATTAAACATCATTTATTGGGTGTTAACCATTCAGTTTGCGTAAAAAGCTGAGGAAACGATAATGTCGAACAGCTGCGGCCAGACAAAAACCGGACACTGTGATCACAGATGTCGAAACCCTTAATTGCAGATCCTAGGAAAGAGGGTTCGAGCGGACCATCCGGAAGAGCTGTACGATGGATGAGAAACTGCTGAAACTACTTTTCTCGTTAAAATGTAAGCTTCGAACATCGTGGTCAACAAGACACTTGGCAATTAAAAAAACTTACGCAATAATCACCTGTATTATGAATTGGAAGATATAAAATAGATGTGTGCAAAAAATCGCTTTAGGGGTTACTTGCTAAAAATACTATTTTCGCAAGCTAGAGCGTTTTTTTGAAGACGTATATATGGACACTCGTTTGAAAACAATATATAGTATCGTTACAAAACGTCTTCATTAAGGAGGCTCAAACCAGTCTTTCAATAAACTGTACTATTTGGAAGGATTAAATCACTTAACGGCAATGTTATGATACCATATGAGACACCAATAAGTGCTTAACAGGACGCACTCGTTGATGTGACGTAATGGGTTACCATGGCAACAGAAGAACCATCCATTTGAGTGCTTATATCTCAAAAACGAACTCGGTGACCCCCATTTTTTATTGCTGAAGACTGATTTAAGCACACGAAGGCAAACTCCTGTTCACCACTGAAGATCAAGACACCGTCTTCAACCAACACAGGCTTTTCGACCGTTTGTTTTTGTTATGGAAATTCGCATTGCTTTTCACATATGAAAATTGTTCCACGGCGCGCAATGCCTGTCGGTTGAAGTTGGACCTTTAAGTCTGTCATAGAATATCATTGCTGAAGAGTGATAAGGCTTAAGTTAGATTAGTTAAGCGTACGCTTTGATTTTAAAATGTTTAGCTTTGCCGTGAGGTTTGGCAACCGACCTTTTGCAGTGTTTAATATTGTTTGTTATTATCAAAGTGTTTAAAATATTGTCCCTGAGCAGATCTGAGCAGCTAGCGGTGTGGTGGTCAAGTGGTTAAGTGACGGGTCAATCAACATTACCAGGTTCGAGGCCTATATCCATCCCCTCGTTTTGTCTCTTAAAAAAATATATGACAAAATTCCCATAATCCAAATCAAGCTTTCAGTCTTCTAAATTAACGATAATCGTTAATTCAGAGGTAGAGACGAGTTGTTTATCTGAAACCACGCTGCGAAATGAGAACGGAACGAAAAGAGAGAAAGGAGACACATTGGTGAGAGAAGCGAGACGAGCTGATCCCTTCGCGGATATATCTGTCGTCCCTCTTTGACAGCCAATGGTATTTTGCCAGCCTTTTCTCTTTTAGACCCAGGGCGTCAAGAAAAGTAGCAGCTTGGAAACAAAGCTACAAGTAACTGCCAACTTCAAGCCTCTTGAACATTGAGCCTTTCATAAATACAAACGATCTTGCTTTTACTGCCACAAATCAGGTTTTAATTGCAGCTACAATCACAGGCCGGACCCTTCAAAACGGAAACCGACAAACTGGATCGAGGTCAACGGAGTTGATAATGTAAATTGGCCACCGTACAGAGATTCTAAAAGCCATTCGCAACGCGTTTGTCGTGAATGTCACCGACTAGCCCGTTCCGCTACAATTACTGGAAGCCTAAGCAAAGACGGATACGACGGTTATGAAAACGCCAGCTAAAAGTGTAATTTCGCGTTAACAAAATCAATATTCGAAATTATTCCAATACAACTTGTTCGAAATGGAAAGTGTGTGATGTAATAAACACCTTAAGTTACCCGGATCGATTTTCTGGCACGGGTACGGCTAGCGCCATTTTGAACTCATTAAATGATCACGTGACCACGTCCTTCCGTAAAAGCTACACGTTTTCCGGGGTAATCAGTGGTCTACACGTGAGTTCGCGCCCGGTAAAAATGGAGAAACGGGTAAGTTTTTATGGTCTTTATTTTGCTTATTAGACCAGAATAGTATCCAGATTCTTGGATAAACAATTGTTCTTCTGATTTGAAGCGTTTTGGGATTACGAAAAAGTTTTGTTGAGGCACAAATGTGGAGAAATGTTTGCTTGTCAAATGGTCGTGCTGCTTACCAAAACATGCTATGACTGAGGTGTAGTCTCACACATTTAAAATTGACTTAAAATACAACAGGTCATGAACCACGATGAAAAAAACCTAAATTCAAATTACATACTCTATGTTGACTTGAAAGGATACTTCTTGATTAAAACGGTTTGATAGAAATAAACGAGGCTTCTTCCATTTTTGAGGCTAAGGCATATTGGTAGCATATTGTAAGAAAGACAAAAAAAGTCAATTAAATCTGATGAAAAATGTTTTCGGCTTATTTCAGACGATGTTCAGATGGCATATGAAACACGATATAAAACATAATCGTAATAGCCAACCTTATCTTCTGAGCCGCCATCTTGCTTCAGATCGTACCTGGTGTAACCCGGTGTATCTTAAGTTTGATTGGTCTTCCGTGTAACCGAGTACGGGTACGGGTAATCCTACCCGTACCCGTACCCGGAACCGGGCTATCTTAACGTCTCTAATAAACTCCTATAATCCCACGTGGTGAAAAAGTGCCTAGTCGGTCGTTGGTCCGGATTTTTCATTTTATACTTTTTGAAAACGCCATAAGGGGTGATGGTGTTACACAATTGAACCAGAATCGCCAGTAAAACTGAAGGAACCATTATACTCAAGAGGCAAGAGGATACTAGTACATTTTGGTTGTTATGGATCATTTCACTCCATTCCGCCAGGTCCTTCACCAAACCTCAAACTTGGTCACTTAACGTCGTCAGGACAACGACGGCCAAGTAATAGTCTAAAGGCCA
>NC_090891.1:4715135-4742635 GCF_036669925.1 Montipora capricornis | reverse complement strand
CGCCAAATGAACGCCCAAGAGTCGCCTTATCCTCAGAGGCCACTGGGTCTATCTTACAAAGCTTCAGAGCAGTCTTCTTCCCTTTACCTACAAACACGGTAGTTGAGTCGCAGCCAGTGAAAGCATGTAGACCAGGTGAGGCATCGCAAAGGTGCGGCCAAGCAGCATCAGCTATGGCAGAAATCTCCAGATAAATGTTCCTCGTCTTCTCTTTCTTTTTAATTGAATGGGATCCCTGCTGATAAATCCCTGCAAAAATGACAAGCCAGGATTGTCACATCAGTGTCTGGAGACTTGATTATTATGGTGGTCTCACCGTTTTCAGATGCATGCTTTGCATGGAGACGTAACCTTGTGTCAGCTTCTTCATGGTTGCTGTTTAGCTCAGTGATCTCCTCGCAAACAACCTTGCCATCATTGACAGACAACTGAAAGCACTTGTCTTCAAGAGCAAAATAGATTTTGCGATTACCAATCCGATCCGCATAGTTGTCTCTTGACCACAGCTCAAGGAGAATCTCGTTAACATCTTCTGGTTCTCCCAGCTACTTAAGAACGTCTTCCACTGTTAGGGACACTTTTGACCACCTCCAGTTATTTTAACTTTGTCAGCTCTTACACTAACACGTTTGCTCTCTCGGGATTCTTGATAGAAACATCTGGATATCTATCTGTAACAAAATCAATGCGTCTTGCTAAGGTTGTCTAGGGAACAACTGAATGAAAAACAAACGTCGCCAACTCTTCAAATGTCGCCTTGCCATCAACAATCAATACTGTAGTGGGTGGAATATCTTCAGCTGGTTCGACTACTTCAATCAGCGTTGGAAGTAACTTAGACTTGACAGTCTTGCAGAGGGACCCATCCGCTGTAGCCAGAGGCCACAAAAGAGGACCTAGGGAATACTTGAAGACTTCTCATGGATTTCTCTGGTCTGAGCAAGAACGAGAAGACCAGCAAAGACGTCTCTGTCGGTTTTAAGCATCACTTCTTTTCCACCTATTCTAACAGATGAAATGGGCATAGAATCAAAGGTGGCCAGCTTTAGTTTCGGTATTGGAGCTGCAAGAAAAGTCCGCCTGCGGACAGCTCTTTTTTGTGGCACTGCAAGTGGTAAAGCGCATCCTGAGACTTACTTGCCTTTGCACCACAATGCCATTAGTACAGTGAGTTGTCCCTCTCCCCGATAATGTCTCTTCAAGCAGGTCGATGTTGTCCCAGTAAAATGTGTTGAAGACATAAGCACAGATAAACCTTAGCTAATATTACACCATGTTTGTGTGCTTCCATGTGACTCTCAGCAAGTGCCGTCTCGATCCCAAGAATCTGGTCATACGATATTTCATGACCATATCTATTCAACAAAGTGATGACTTCTTTTGAACCAGTAAGGTTTTGTACTGTCATAGGTAAGGCAACGTATTTTGGCGTTTGAGACGTTGTATAAGAGGTCTTGGGCAAGAGACAGAACAAGACGAACGCAATTTTCGCCTACATTCACCTTCTCCTCTTCTCCTTCGCCATCCTCATAGAGGACCCAAACAAGTAAGTTGTAAACAACAGTTGGCAATCTGATGTTCTCTTCGTTAATTTTACTTGAATATGGTGGCCATGGCATAATCAGTTCCTGACTTAAAAGGGCGCCACACACTGTCTTGGCGGCATGACACACGTGGCTCTTGAGAGATACATCCTCTGGCGCTGTGATAAACCTATCATTTTCAATGCTATGATTAAGACCACACTCAACGATCTGACTCTTAAACACCTCGTCACAGTAGACAATTTCAGCCTCAGATCGATATCTCGGGTGCCAGAAGCTTATTCTGCCCTGGTAAGCCTTTTGCAGTGGAAATATAAAATCTTCCTTGTATTTTGGCTCTCTTCGCTTTAATTACCATAAAACTTCCTGAAATTCGAGAAATGGAGCAATTTTACTGATTTTTAAATTTAAAATGCCTGCAAGTGGCAAAGATGCAGAAATAATCAGTTTCCGAAGTATGACCCTAAAAAAAGTTTAAAAATAGCAAAAATGCAGCGTAATGAAATTTTAGCGGAAAGGAGTATGGGTTGTTTAGGCCAGGTTACCAAGGTCATTTGACACTTTTTCTATGTGTTAGCAAACAGATTCTTAATCAGCAGGCTCTAAGCCTTAAAAAGATACCAAGAACAGGTTGCCACCCATGGGGTGCAGCCAACTTGGTAACATCCTGGTTTGGCCACTATACTATAAGATCCATAAGCAAACGGTGACTCTCAGATTTCAAAACACTTGGGTTTAAGGATTTAACCCTTTAGGGATGTCTTGCAATGTAGGATGTGCTTGGAATGAATGCTCAGTTATGTTCCAAGGGGATTTTGGAGTTGTCCAATTTCTGCAGCCTTATGAAATCCACACAAGTTTTTGCAGTAAATAAAGCTAAGATCATGTTACAATTTTAGAAAAACCACCGTGACCTAATTCCGTTTAAGAGAGAAAAGTGCAGGAGGAAGGGGGAGAGGGGGGGGGGAGGTAGGAAGGGTGCTCGTCATACCTTTTAGGGGTTAAAAAAGTGGTTTTGGTACCTCTAAAGGATGTTCAGCCTCAAAAGGTCCACAGCAGGAGCTTTAGCGGTACCTTTTAGGGCACTGAGCCAAAAAATATGACAGGGGGCATTTGAAAATTAACTAATTTTTAATTTTGTCTCAATGAAACCCATAACTTCGTACCTCTTAGGGGTGAAAAAAATTTCATGCCACGCCCACAAGACAGGATATTGGTACCTCTTAGGGGTTCTTTTCAAAATTTCCGATGAGCACCCCTGTCATGTTTATATGGGAATACCCCCCCCCCCCCCCTTCCGGGGCAGAGGTATTGTAAAAAATTGAAGGCATATGGCAGCCACATTAAAAAAGAAACAAAAGGTAAGATTGGGTTCTAGAGAGTCACTGGTCAAATTCGACTGTCCAAACATACGGAACAGAGCAAAATTAATTCTCTGTAACATGAACTTTCAAAAACATCATTGCCGTTCTTCTAATTGAAATCCCCAGTCCTAACTTTTATCCACGTGAAAAGAACACTAAATTTAGCGAGCTCCATCCCCACATGTACATTTTTTAGCTGCGACTGAGGACTGCCAATGCTCAGGGCCTCAGGGAAATCTGCAGAAATCTGATGAATCAATGACATTAATAATAACATTTTATGAAATTTAGTGATCTTTCAAACCTTTTTTTTCCATCAGGGTTTGCTGGCTGAAATACACTAGAAGCAGACATCAAATTTTCTATGTATTGTCCCAGCACCTGACAATCAAACAATCTGCATTAAACTTCTTCTTATAAAGTTGCCTGCACGCATTATATTATAGGAGTTCAGTGTGGTTACAAGTGTTCTTGGGATATGCACACATTAATTCTTGGGACTATGAATTTTGCCATAAATTGTTCCAAACATTATGGGATACCCAGGGAGCAAATACATATTAATTTGTCCCCTATAAAGCATCCCATAATGTCTTTCAAAACAAGAGAAATCAAAATGGCCCCCGTATCTGCAAAAAGGTCCATTATATTTTCCTTCATTTTCACCAATTTTATTATTGTAAAACTGGAACAGACGAGATTGTTCCACTAGGCATGTTAATTTCATAAAAGCTTATTGTGAATACAGAGTAGCAAAAAAGGCAGATTTGGAAATACTTATTTATTTTTATGAATAGTGAGTTACCCACATCATACATGAACTGTAGGCAGTGGCCACTGAGACACTTGATTATTTTTACTTCTTTAATATTTTTGCCATACAGAGCTTGAGATGTTTTTAAAATGGACCAAAGTGCAGCATTTTGATTTTTGTCATAGTCATGTCAGAAGTCACATTTCTGAATGTACATCATAATTCCTTGAAATTAAACATTTCAAAAAACTGGCTGTGAACTCCAGCTGTCTCACTTGTTTATTAAATTACAGTGTAACTGAGTGCCTTTAAGACACTGTGTAGATTCGTGTTGGATTACAAGGACAATGTTCAAATACACTGTAAGGACCAGGTTGGATAACTAGGAACTTGATCAAGCTGTCTTAGACAATGAGCAGATTAAGGTTGGATATTAAGATCATCAGCACTCTATTACAACAAAAGCAACAAATATATTCTTAACAAAATCTCTCCTCCTCTGTGAACAAATTCTCAAGTACTGGTACAGTAGCAAATCTCTTCAAACCACAAACACCAAAGAAATCAAGAACATTAGGATAGCAATTGCCATTCCTTAACTCACATTTTCAATTCCATGATTTTTCTCTCTAGGATTGGCATATGATTTCTTTCGTTTCATTATTTTCCAGGGTTTCTATGTGTACATGTATGACAAGTACAATCTGTGTCCACCCAGAGAGGGTAAGGGAGTGAATGAAAACTGTGATACACGTTGCATGTGGTTGCTTAGACATACATGTACATGTACAATAAGTGTCTGGAGTTGAATGTAAAATCAGCTCTCTCCCTGACCAGTGCTCAAGAAAAGTATTGTATATTTTGTGCTTGGGTAAGCAACTTTCTCAGACCACTTGCTCACTTGTAAGAACTCAAAAGATGTCAAGATGTTCTTTTCTTTTTCATGAATAACCCACCTTGGGCAAGCGGCTCATCAAGTTTGCTTGCCCAATGGGCAAGTTGGGATAAGTATATTACAAAGTTTGGAATATGAAAAATTTGATGTACCACTACTCGCACTCAGTGGTTTGACGCATAAAATTAAGTATTATTTTACAGTGCATAAAAATAACTTACTGAACTAAATATGAAGTACGAATCAGATAATGAAACCAAAAAAGCAAAGAAAGGGAAAATAAAATAATAATAATAATAATAATAGTAATAATAATAATAATAATAATAATAATAATAATAATAATAATAATTGAATATTGACCAGTACAGCATTTGGGAAAAAAAATAAAAAATAAATAAAACAAAGTTCCTAGGAAAATTATTAAACAAATTACATGAGAAGCTGGAAGGGAATGCAAATATAATACGTTCAGTTTTCAAGGCATATTCAAATCCGATAAAATCAATGTACTCATTTGCCTCCGAGAGTTTCTGAAGGAGCATATTGTGAATGTTGCGTTTAAATTTCGTTTTAGGCATTTGATGAAATTCACTAGATAGGCTATTCCAGATTCTAACATCATTCCTTGAAAAGGACATATTTTGCTTGTTTATCCTAGTCTAAGAATATTTGAGAAAGAAGTTACCTCTTGTTGATGATCTTGTGATATATATGAATGAATATTATGTTGGTAATGAAATAAATTACTTATTTGGGAAGGCGATATATTATTTGAGACATCATGCATTAAAATGCCAACTGGCTTGAGGTAAAGAAGATCTAGAAGTAATAGACTAGAAGAGATGAAGAGGGGTATTGCGTGAGTTTTATAATCCCAAAAAAACATAAGGCGAAGAGCACGTTTCTGAAGACGTAAGATTATGTTCCTGTGAGTTTTTCCTGCTCGGCCCCATGCTGTTATACCATATAATTAATAGGGTTGAATCAGCGATCTGCAAACATGTTGTAAAGTATTAACTGGTACGAAGTGTCTTAACCTAGCAATAATACCAATCGATATACTTATTTTTGAGGCTATATGACAGTTATTGTAAAATATGATGTTTCCAGGAGAGATTCTCATCAATAAGCATGCCCAAGTATTTAACGTAGCTTTTACGTTCCAAAGACGTGTAAGAGTTGGTGTGATGATTGAAATATTTTTAAGTTAACTTCATATTTGACCTTTTTTTCCTTGGTCGAAAAATAACGTAATTAGATTTTTTAATGTTTAGAGATAATTTGTTTTCTCTTAGCCAGTAGTAAAGCTTACAAAGTTCATCATTTATCATAGATTCCACGGATTTGAGGTTTTTATCGGCATATAAAAGATTCATATCGTCTGCGAATAGATAGAACTTCATTTGGTTACAGCTGTTACAAATAAAATTATCATTTATATAAACGAGGAAGAGCAGAGGCCCTAAGCACAAGCTTCAGCCTTCCAGAGAAGTCCCTGATTGCCAGCTGGCTGTCCTTTGTAAATACAATGCAGCCACCCCGGGCTCTGCCTCCTGCTCCATTGAATTCATAAAACTGTTATGTAGCATATGTCTGATTGTATTACTGTAACAATGACGATTTTCTTCATTTTTTTCCAGTTTTAGCTGTGTTTACCTGCACCCTTTTTGCCATTACCTCAACTGTTTTGTATCATCTGTCTTCAGGATCAGATTAATGCCAAGACCAGTTTTAGCGCCTTTACCTGCAACAGTCCTTCCACTGAATTATACATGTAATTGTACTGGCATAATAACATACCTGATTTTCTGATTTGAGCTTCAGATTTTCATCTTTTACAGCATCTACCCTTTGGGACAAATCTGAGAGGTTTTTGGATTCTAAGTTATAATAAACCACTTTACTAACCGTCCTATAAATCACACAGCAATAGGTCAATTTAGCTTAAATAATTATTGATTGATTCTCTTACCATCCAAGGTATTTTGCAACTCCAGTACTTGACTTATAAGACGATTTTTCTCATCTGCTTCATCTCTCTCTTCATCTGTCGCCTCATCTAGTAACAAGTACATGTAATCAACAATGCTTATAACAAATTATTAGTAAACAGTCAGATAAACAAATGACGTACATGTATTTTACTACCAGGGATTTCATTAGAAGCCAGTCACTGGCAGTATACTTACATGTATGTCTATGATGTCAGAAATGTGCCTCTCACTGCTGGCTACACTGCCTTGATTGAATTCTTACATGTAAAACTGTTCTGTAGCATCTGTCCTATTGTATTTATTTACTGTAACAATGACGATTTTCTTCATTTTTTTCCAGTACATGTACCTGCAGCCTTTTTGCCTTTACCTCAACTGTTCTGTATAATCTGTCTGATCAGATTAATGACAAGACCATGCAGTTTTAGCGCCTTTACCTGCAACAGCTACACTGCCTTGATTTTAACTCAAACCTCAGCTTGCAAAAGGCAAGAGTGAATGCCGCTTACATTGATTAGCCCAGGCATCTACTTCAAAAGTTATTGAAACCCCTGTAATACTGTGCACGGAGCTGCGCTTAGTTAGTCACATTTCATGTGTAAAATTATTCGTTTTTCTTTCATTAAGGAGTGAAGCACCTAATATGAACAGTGTATCCCTCTTCACTTCCATTTGAAATCACATACACTGTACATGTACCAGAGCTACAGGGGGTCAGACCGTAATAACTACACAGTTTTCCTTTCCTCTGATAACCTCAGTTGTGTTTGAAATGGATATTCATTCACTTGTAAACCTCCTGTTTTCTTTTGTTTCTGTTTTTGCAAGGGCATCTGAGTAGTGCAACTACAACTCTACTACATGTAATGTTTTTATATTTACTGTATTTCTTTATTTATTTTTTTGGTTTCTTGTATGTTTTCTTTGTTTTGTTTTTTCGTTGTACTTTAAACTTTATTTCAAAAACTACACACGGATCAAATACATGAATATTTTTGCATGTACATATTACATATTGAATAAAGTACAAGATATACAGATATTGTATAATTATGCACACATAGTTTTATCAATAATTATACAAACATACATGTACGCAATTACATGTAACCTCGGGGTAGTATACAGAAACACGACACTCACTTTAATACATGTCTATATGCCTATGGTACTGATACGTTTTTAGTTTCCAGGTGAAAAAATCTTCAAAACATAATGGATGTTAAATCGTCTCACAATCTTCCGAAGTCTCAAACAGAACATTTGCTTTAAAAGCAAAAACCTCTGCTTTAATAAACTTAAGTATTTTTAATTTTTTTTTTATCAAATGAGTATTCAATGACAATAATAACTGTCTGTCAATAATAACTGTCTTGCTAATCGCCATGGCAAGTACAGCAAGGACGCAGCTCAACAAGGTCAAACCGAAAGAATACTACTTATGGCGCCTCAGTGACTGATGCAATACTGTCCATGTAAAACCTTGGAATCAGCTGCTGAGGCAGGAAAACAGGAGAACCCAGAGAAAACCTTGATGGCATAGAAGCGAACAAACGCAAACTGAACCCACTTATGGCCTCGGGTGTGGGAGTAGAACCTGGGCCACACAGGTGGGAGGCGACACTTGCTCCTGAGTCTCAATATTGTACCAACCCTGCTTCCCCTATAATGTTAACTACTAACCCTGCTCCCCCTATAATATTAAGTAAACATACTACTAGTCACCAACCTGCTTACCTTTTAACACACTAGAATCTGTTCCTCCAAGCTGGCCAGAATTAGGTTGTGCTGAGAGAAAACCACTTGCTGTTCAAGTTAAATAAAATGAAAGGAAGAAAACTACAAAGTTGTTAAGTTGTCAGCTTTACAGCAAAGATACACACTTAGATACCTTGCCATCACATTCTTAGGATCTTTCCTTGAACCCAAAAACAGATTCTCCATTTTTTGGGCAAAATCCAAAAACAGCTCATGAATCCAAAGTATCCATTCTCAAGGAGGATCAAATCTAAATCCAGATTTTTGAGATTCACCACTTCAGCATTTTTTTGGGAAAGGATTTGAAAAAAGTATTTTTGACAAGCGGTTTTCCATGTAAAAATGTTACACAACAACTACCGTACAAGATAGTTTAGTCCAAATGTTTTTCTCACGCCATTTTACGGTACCATTGAAGAAAATAGTTAGGTTTCCTGCAAATTTCACACCAGAAATTACACTCCAGTTGCTAAACAGCAATAATTAATATTGTTAGCACCTTTCCCATACCTAAAAAAGTAAACTGCAAAAATACCAATTGATTTTTTACCTTAGCACTCATGTTTTTCCTCATTTCTCTTTCTTGATCGCTGAGGTATTTTTTTCTGGTGGCATTTTCACTGAAGAATTTCTCCAATACAAACTTAACTGCTACTTTTCTTTTTAAAGAAAACAACTAAACTTTTGAAATTGCGAGACATGTTTCGACAGAAACTTCTGTAATCTTCAGTTGATAATGTTGGTTGATCCTATTGGTTTTTGAAATTGCTCACAACTCTGGGTTTGTTTGTTTGCATTGTCATGGAAAATAATCCTTTTTTGGATTTTGCAGTTTTTTGATGCTGAAGAATCCTTAGATTCAAGATCACAAAAATCTGTTTTTAGATTTTCCCCCCCAAAAAAAAAAGAATCGTAAGCAGTTTATGGCAAGTGAAAAGGAATGTCAGCAATACTACATGTACAAACTGGCTCAAGCATATAAATCAAATGTTCAATAAGCAACAAGTACGCTCTGTTCCGAACATGGCCAATATGGAAGCAGAAATTGGAACCAGTGCTTTAATTGGTCAGACATGGCCAGACACAGTAAATTTTTGTGTACTTATGCAGTGGTCTCTCTTCACATGGTACTGTACAATTGTACATGTGAAGGGGAATGTAAGCACACTGAACAAATAGAGAAAAAAGAAAAGACTTTGATCCTTGAGCTTTCCTAGTGCTTGTGTTGAGGCCATTTGTCCAGTGAAATCTGACCTGTTATGCTTGCATCACTTTTGAAAACCAGGTTTAAACAGCTAGAAAATCTCCTTTTCTTTAATTTAATGAACACAAGAAAATACATGTACTTGTTGCTGAGAATAAAAACAATAACAACCTTCACTTTACTCGCTGCATAAACAATCAGAAAAGATACATGTAACAAATACTAATCAACACATAAAGCATTCAAGTCAAAGCCCGTAGGCTAAATAAACCACGTAGGTTTTCAAGCAAGCGGAAACGCCATTTAAGAGGAATGCTTCAAAGGTTTATAGTATATATAGAAAGCAAACCAGTTGTGATCAGACCCTGCTGTATTATATACTAACCTACTGATGTTTCTTCGTCTGATGACAACGGAATAGAAACCATCTTGGCTTCTCCTTTGCCTTCTCTCTCACTACATGACATTTCAGAAAATAACCATGAGTTGCACAGCCCTTCTGGTGACTTGAATGGACGAAAACAGACCAAGGTGTGAGCCTGCATAATGCATCGACAGCGGCTATCAAGCTAGTAGCACAGGTAGCCCAAGGGCTGTGTTGTTGTTTGAAACCTCACAGTGGAGCGAAAGATTTGTAGTATAAACGGAGCGGTGACTTGTCACCAACTGAACGTCACAAGAATGTTGACAGAAGGCGAAATTGAAATTTTGTGGCAAATTTTCCTTCGCAGAGTGGATGGCGAGACTATTTTCTTGACTAGATGTTCGATAGAATCTTCGAACATATCCCTGGCCGAGTTTGAGGTGGATTGAAGGACCAAGGATCTCGCGGACCAAGGACACCATACAGCTGTAGAGGGCAGAATGGCACCAAATTGCCAAAGAACGATCACAAAGAGACAACAGACAAGTGAGTTAAGATTAGTGCTTATTTCATTTATTAAGCCTTCTGATTTGTATCGACTAAAACTCGCCATACAAACTCTCTAAACACAGAGTTTGGGCAACCTGTGATAGTAGTTGTTACCAATCCTCCATCTTCATTTTGTTTTTTAAACATGGTGGATACCGGTCCGTTGAAAGTTGAATTGCTATTAGAAGGCTATGGCTACGTAGATACCGAAAACAGATACAGAGCAAGCGGTACATGCACCTTAATCACGGGGAATGGCCAAAAAATACTCGTTGATACCGGAAGTCCGCGTGATAAAAAATGCCTTATTGAAAAACTAAATGGACACGGCATTTCCGCTGAGGACATAAATTACGTTGTTTGTACACATGGACATGTGGATCATGTCGGAAACTTGAATCTTTTTACCAACGCTGTCCATATGGTGTCTCATGATGTGCTATACGATAAGGACATCTATGGCGATCTACCCAAGGATTTCAATGAAGGAGTTCCTTTTTGCATAGAAGGGGAAAATATTCAGGTCATTAGCACCCCAGGGCACACCTCAGAGGACGTAAGTGTTGTTGTAAAAGGCACAGACCGAGGAACAGTTGTAGTCTGTGGAGACTTATTTGAACATGAAGAAGACGAAAATTTGTGGAAACTATTTAGCAAGTGCCCTGAAAAACATCTAACAAGCAGAAATAAAGTGTTGGAAATTGCAGACTGGATTGTACCAGGCCACGGCTGTATGTTTAAGGTGAAGAAATCAGAAGACCAGTATTAAATTGCCTTTCATTTCTTGTTGACACTATCCATTAGCAATTTCATCTCGTAATATCCGAACCCCCTTGTGAGGCTTTTGTGTTGTTGGTGCATGGTAGGTTAGGTTATGGAAATTGGCCCCCATGACCTCTCTTGGTGTAATAATTACACCACTGTACATGAACAATACAATACAAAGCATAAAGATGGTAAAGGAGAGCAATTGGTAGAACGTACTTACAAAAAAAATTTTCCTAAAAAAATGAATGATGCATTCCTAAATAAACTTGTTAGTGGGTTGCCATATGATGCAATCCAGTCAGAATCTGAGTGGAATTTATTCGTTTTCTTTTTCGTTTTATCCTGTGTTGGAAAATGAAAAAGTTGTGCAGTAGGTCCATCCTTTCATTACCCTGCTAAGTATTGTCTTTGTTTGTAGAGTCTTCTGCAAGATTTTTGCTAGGTTTCTGGGGTTAGTAGAAATGCGTAGTTTTAATCCGGTGGACACATTACAATATGCAATGTTGCAAAGTCATTGTAACACAAATGACGTTTCAGGGCTCGAAATTGACTTTTTTGCTCTGGGGTGCCAGCTGGTGACCAATGGGGAAAATTTGGTCACCAGATCATAAATTTTGGTCGCCAACTTGTTTAATATATGACTTACATGAGAACAGGATTTTAAATGTTACTTTGCATGCAAGGAAAGTCATAATTATTAAATAGCAAAAAAATAAAAATTAAAACAGCTAGAGAAAGACCTTTAAAGCAACTGTTGTTTTCGGCTTTGTCTTTAGTTTGGTGATGGTGTTCTTTAAGGTTATTTGAAATGGAGCGAATCACAGTCCGTGTTTTCCATAGCAAGTGAAACATGGTTCCTTTATCCTTGCTTTTCATCCTTCAAAACGTAGCTCTTTATTGTCCTACAGCTTGCGTGGCAAGCAACTTTAAATTACCTTTATCGTGAGTAAACGCAATACTACTAACAATTTCTCGGCCTAAACGTAAGCCCCGACACAACCACAATGCTCGTACCAGTCTCCGACCGAGATTAAAAAAAGGCGCGGCTCATATACCGTTTCAGTGGTCTCTAGAATCAGAGGAACTTGGTTTCGTAGCGTACCGATATTTATCTCCATTAATTTTATTAATCACCTTGTGCAGTCAATTTTGCAGGTGTTCGCTTTCTAACAGAGGGGATAAGTTCTCCAACCCACTTTACGTTAAGGGTTTCAAACTCATTATGCGATGTCCAGGTTCAGTATCAATATATTATCAATATCAAGCTAGTTTCCAGGAGGTCCTTCGGTAATCTGGCTAAATCTACGTTTTCAGCGTTCACAACTGACGATGGATTTAAATTTTTAATTAACCTTCTTGCTGAATCTTCGTCTTCCGGGTGCAAAAATTCACGTACAGTAACCGGCAAGAAGCATACGGCGTTTAAAAGCGCCCACGATCCCATGAAGCGGCTGAAACAATATGATCGAAGTATCAAAGTACATTTTGTGCCATTAATTAGCAATGCGAGAAACTGATTTTCTTGTAGTATTTATACATTATTTTAGTGGGAACAATTTCATCATATAAAGATTCAAATACAAAAGTTGTCTACTGTTTATCCTGGGTTATCAGACAAAACGTGATTCGCCTGCTGGCGACCAGTTCTGAAAATCTAGTCGCCAGCACTCAATTTTTGGTCACACTGGCGAACATTGAGTCGCAATTTCAAGCCCTGCGTTTTAGTGGATCTTTATTAAAACAAAATATACCCTTATGGAGTTCAAAAATGGAACATCAATTATTGGATAAACAAGAAAGGAGGTGAAAAAATAGATATCTGGAATTTTAAAAGCGACGAGTAATGCTCTTCGATAACAATTATTGCATCTTTCGTCGTCAGAATTGAAAGTTAGCTTTGTTTTTCATATTTTACTGTGCTGTTATGTACAACACTGTTCAAAACCAAATGGCAAATTCTGTAGGGGTTTTTCAAACTCATTGAAAGGAATCGAACGCCCTGAGTGCGTTTGTGTTTACTGAAGTCACATTTCAGTTGTCTGGCTATTTTACATTTATTTTGTAATCAACTCTGCACGGTCTTCTGGTTAAAGAAAATAATTGGAAATGTGACAGTGATGTATTATTTGAAAGAAAGCTTGTTGTCTTCATTATTCAAGGAAAGGTTCTTCAGAAAAGGGTTTGACCCAGAACTGAGAGACTGAAATTTATTTAATTGCATATGGTTTCAGTGACAAGGATTGTGTTTCTTGTTTTCACGCACTCAATTGAAATAAGAAGGGTTCTTTTTTTCCTCTAATAGCAAATATTTTGTTTTGGTCAATACATTTTATGCTGGAAAAGAAAATTTAACAATCTTTCAGTGGAATATTTTTGTAATTTAATATTCTCTGTCAAAACATAAACATCGCAACGCACACATTAAGAAATTTAGTTGCATATGACCTTTTCCTCTCTTAACTGTGCTGTTATGTACAACACTGAAACCAAGCGGCAAATTCTCTGGTTAGGTTAGATGTCGGAGAAGGAATCGAACACCTCGAGTGGATGCATGTTTGCAATTTCCTGGCTATTTCTAATTTTATTTATTTGTACTCAACTCTGCACAGTCTTCAGGTAAAAAAACAATTTGAAATTTGACTAATTCTTGTTAGTCAAGAAGTATTTGAAAGAAAGCTTGTTGTCCATTTCTTGCTTCATTACTGTGTTCCAAGTAAGAGTTTGGTATCAGGTCAATAACCCGACGACAAAGAAGGCTTCCGCACCCGATAGATGAAATACAAATATTCAGTCAAATATAACAATAAAATTAAAAAACCAAAGACGGAACTTTCTTGGCCAAAAAGTACGGCGTTTTAACTCTGAAAGCGATGAATGATTAGCATTCTTCCCTGTAGTTCATTCAACGTAAACAAGAACCTTGAGAAAAGGTGATCAGTCGCGCACCTTTGTGGTTCCCTAGCATGTGATCAATTTCTTCCTTTTGACAGAACATTGTGACTTTCCCTTGATTCATAGAAGTCAGAGACTGCAGAAATTTTAGTCTTTTTACGATCAATTGTCATTAATCTTTTGCTGACAACTCAAAATTCAGATTTTTATATGAAAATAGGCACGAATTGCGTACGTACACAGTTTTTTATTCCATAACTGTCAACTAAGCTGCATTTTGTTTTCCAGGAGATTCAAGTTGTCTTTGCGTAATATGTAGCTCTAATAGTACATCGTAAATCATTATTATAGTGCTATGGTAGATGTCTTAGGTAAGTTGAGGCCCCTGAGAAGACGTGTACTTTAATAATAGTAAAATTACTAAACCCACATTCTTTGATTGCAGTCACGTGATAAGACAGCCATGTTGGTGGAAAAACAAGAGAAAAGTGTAGCTTAAGTTATGCATAATAAAAGAGTCAAATTCCCAAAAGACTTTTCACTATAATTGTTCTTTCCACCAACGTGGCCGCTTGACGTTCGGTGCAATCAAAGAATTAAGAAAGATTGAAGGAAATAGAAGGGAATCAAGAAATATTGGCTTCAAGATAGACATGAAGTTTGGTTCAACTTTTTTTTCAGAGCAAGTTTAAGCGTGTACTCTGCGCGTCTGACATATATGGGGACTGCAGACTGGCTACAAATAGCACTGATAAACAGTATTTAAGTCTAAGAACCCATTTCAAATAGCGCTGATAAACAGTATTTAAGCCTAAGAACCCATTTCAAATAGCGCTGATAAACAGTATTTAAGTCTAAGAACCCATTAAAACGGTTAGCTTTCAATTATTGAAAGCTAACCGTTTTAAAATGGGTTCTTAGACTGAAATACTGTTTATCAGCGCTAATTGAAATGGGTGTTTAGACTTAAATACTGTTTATCAGCGCTATTTGTAGCCAATCTGCAGTCTGCAGTCTGCAAATGTCAGACACCGCTAATTCAGGGACAGATCTTGATTGTCAGTGGGTTTGTCACTTTGGGGACGAGATGTCACGTGACAGATCTCCGAGAGTATAAATCGTCTGGCATGAGACTGGGTACTAGTAATTGCGAGTCATGGTTTTCAAGTGTCGGCCATTGCTTCCAGCGTGTTGTCGTCGTTGTGTGTATTTAAATCTGCGGTCGTTTTCCCTGTTTTTGGACATTTTGAAGAGCTTTCCGTCGGAAATTAGCTGTAATTGTTCCAGGTAAGTTAATTGCTCTGTCGTGCTGTTTCTGATTGGTTTTCATTCTTTCATTTCGAAAATTAAGTTCACTTTCCTGGAATCAACAGATTCCACACCTTCCAAAAAGCAACCTACATCAGGTGCAACTACCTGGCAGAAATTGACAGATCGCACACCTTCCAAAGAGCATACTACATCTGACACACCTACCAGGCAGAAATTAACAGATTTCGCACTTCCCAGAGAGCAAGCTACATCTGTCGACAAACCTACCCTGCCGAAGAAACAGCAGGGACACCGAAGGACTCTGGACGCAGGGAGGAGCAGAGGATGGAGGATACTATGAAAAATGCTGGACGAAGGGAGGAGGAGAAGACACAGGAGACATTGAAGGACTCTGGACAAGAGGAGAAGGTGAGAACAGTTAAAGAGGCAATGAAGGACTATGTAGGTGACGACGAGGACGATGAAGTTTTATTTCCACTTAGTGGCCCTGGCTTTGATTGGTATAGGGACAAGGGTGTGAAGTTGAATGCAAACGTGGGGAGAACTGGAGAACGAATGAGAAACTCGATAATAATGGAAGATAATGAGATCAAGGGGCTCGTGCGGGGATCTGCAACAGGATCACTGAGGGAAAATATCGATGTCCTCATTGACAAGTTGAGTTCTCCTGCGTCCTAAAAGCAACAAGACCATTTGAGCGCAATGATATCCATTGGTTACTTTATCATAAATAACGGGCCCATCATTCCAACTCAAGTTCTTGCAAAGAAGTACAAGGAGTTGAAAGCTTTAAAGGACTCAACTCGCATTGAATCTGCAAGGTTGCTGGAGGTTGTAACAAAGCATTTAAACGTGGTTCAAATTTATATAGAAGGAAAAGGATATATTTTAGAAAACCATGGCCCTGAAATCGTCAAGATCGTAAACTCTTTAAAAAATATCTCAAAAGATGGTCAATTAATTGTCAACCAAAAAGTCGAAGAGGCAATCGGATCTAACTATGAGACAGTGCTGCAGTATCTAGACAGCAAGCGAGACAGAGACACCCTCAAGGCAGTCCTAACTAAGGTAACAAGTGTAAACTTTATGACCAGATTAGCAAATGCACAGGACAAAAGAAGCTTTCAACGATCTAAAGGTCTTGTGGGTTACAATTTGGAATTTTTCAAAGACATGAAAAGCAAATTAATTTCCGATTCTGACTCGAGTAGTGACGCAGAAAGAAAGAAGAAGAATCGCCTTCTTCAACGTATGAAACTTGAAAAGCTTCGTCACATCTTCAAGGGGAGGGGAATAAAAGTAAAATGTGAGGAGTTCCCAGACCTTGTTGGTATTTTTTAAGTTGCGTTTGGGGAAGGAGATCGAGTAGACAGGGCGGGAGGTGGCTTGGGAAGTCATCCCAGACTAACTGATACTGTGCTCTATCGGGCTGCCGACAATAACACCGTCATGAGACAAGCTAGAGAAACAATTTTAGCCCTTGCCCCAGAGGGATTCAACATTAGCCTCTCGTCTTGTTTTAATTACACCCAAATTTATCGAGAAGGGACTTACCAAACCAGGAGGCACCATTTTGGTAGAGGCATAAATGCATGTTTATCTTTTCACAAACCCCCACGCACTGGTGTGGAACAATTTGTTACAAATCTTCATTGGTCCACTCAGAATGTTAACCTGACACTGGACTTATCCCACGCATACCCGGACAACATACTGGTTGATTCCAAAGACGCAAAAGCGAAGGTCCATGCAGATGTGTCTCCCGTTCAAAAACCAGGGAAAACGTGGCGAAAGATTGTCCTGCCGGATCACGATTGGAGCAGATTAGCGCATAATGTTGTTACCCCTATGACTCATCTCTTCTTGAAAACGCAGTCCATTTTGGAAGAAGAAGAGGACAATAAGCTGTATTACAGAGTTCGAAGGACAGGAACAGCAGCGACTCTCTTAAACTTGTCTCATTTTGAACCAGAGACCGTCCACAGAGTCTTCAACGAGCTTTTTCTTCTGCTCAATAATCCTGCACTGGACCATCTGTTTCGAAACCCAAACACTGAAAAGCTTAAGGAACATTTTGTGTTTATTGTGGACAATGGTCCTTTTGAGGCCCCGGCAAGTCCTCTCGTAAGAATGTGGTTGGTTCGTTTGGCAAGACTGCTTCAATTGAAGTCTGTGACCCAGAAGTCGTTTGTTGAGTACCACAGCAATAGAAATCCGGTACAGCTCGTACACGCTGTGCATAACACGTCCTTTCCAACGGACAGTTTTCCAGTAAGGGAGTGCACAGTGATTACGAGATCGGTGACACCAGTCATCAAGAAACATGGAGTCCATGGCTCAAAGAGTGAAGCAATGCTTAATGCACACGCAATATGGTGGAAATCCATGTCTCGCTCTACGAAGAATTGGCCGAGAGGAGAATTTCATCTTCAACGATGAAGAGGATCTCGAGACCTTTCTTGGTAAGAGTGAACTGCGAAAAAACGAGGATGACCGTCAATATAAGCCTGTAAAAAACAGGTTGTGGAGGGAAGTAGCTACTGTCTGGAACTTGGAAGAAAATTTCGTTGGAAGGTACAGAGATGATTACCAAATTGTTCAAAACAGCCACGACGAAGAAGGCGAACGCACTTGTTGGTCCGACAAGTACTCCACTGTAATATTCAATCCTGATGTTCCACGTGAAAGACAAGAGATGTTTTTCACCATGCAACCCATTCCTGATTATGTAAGGTGGTTAAATACTGGTGGGGAGATGCATTACTTGCCGCTTGAGAAATTGCAACAGCTGCAGACACAGGTTGTTGATAACACTCCTGCAGCTTTCCTACCATCAAAAATCTTAGAGCTGACTTGTAAAGTGTTTTCCTATGGAGTGGAATCAATCTTGCCATGCATTTCGTTTATTAGCTGGTGCACAGGAGGAGGGTGTCAAAGGGTTCCTTACAGATTTCAAGGGAAAAAACGATAAAGCATTTCTTAACGACAAAGAGAGAGAATATTGGGCACAGCAAGAACTTTATAAACAGAAAAGCAAGGACCAGGTGCAAGCATTATGTCGCCAAAAAAAAAACTCCCTTCGGAAGGGAAAAAGCACGAATGTGTCAAGCGCCTTGTAGAGAAGATGGGATATGCACCACCACCCCCTTTAAATGCATACAGTGGTCAGCTAAATTCTGTGCCGGAATCAATCTCAGAAATTTTCAAGGTTGTCTATATACAACCTCCATGAGATCCTACGATTTCACAACACCTTAGACTGCGGCACCAAGGATGAACTAGTAATAAGGGTAGCAATGCTTAAATTAGGGAGAGCTTATCTAGCCTTTCACAAAGAACTAGAAGCCATGGTGAATCTTGTTACCGCAGTAACGTCACTAATAGCAGCTCAGAAATCCCTGTAGCAGGAAGATCCACGAATACTGCATAAAAGAAGGGCGTTACCAACTCTTACAGGAAGTTCGGTTGGCACACAAAGGCCTAGAGACAGTGCCTCCATACCAGCCAGGAAACAAACTTCATTTCTGGCTGTCCCCCAAGAAATTACTCTAGACAACCCAGACGAAGTGCTGGAGCCATTAAAAGTTGAAATCAGTCTTTACGAGGAGCGCGTACGGTCAAAGATTAATGACTCGGGAACCACGTCAAGGTCAGAAGATGGCAACAAGATGAAAGCAATGAGATTGGTTGGCACCAGGGTGATGGCTCACTGGAGCAAAAACGAAATTGGACAGACAGGCTGCAGAACAGGTAAGATATTTGCCTCGCAAAAGTCACAACTATAATGTGTGCCTGTTTGATATTCCAAAGTTCCATGTAATTATAGAATGGTACGGTAATGGTAGGTAATGGTAAAGTTGTTGTTAGGAAAAGCTAAGGGTTAATCTCAGACTGGACGTTGCTTTTTTGAAAAATTCATCTCTAGGTTGGTATATCGGGACTGTAAAGGACCGTGGGAACCCGATTTACAGTGGTCCATTTCTGCCGCTGCAAAATGTACTTGAATGTAGCTTACAAAGTTACGATTCAAAGACCCAAAGTTTCGACGCTCCCGCTATCAAGATTTTGTGTTATCCTGTTCGTAAGCAGCATGTTCTGCTCCACTTGTTTTCCTTTTTGCCGGAGTTGGCGAAACACCTTGTAACTAACCCCACATTCTCAGCCGAGACCACGAGTCATTCTTTGCTCTTTGTTCGACGACTTGCTAACAACCATGCCAGCGGCTGGATATATGAAAATTGAGCCTGCAATCGTTTGAAGGAAAATACCGCGTGGTCAAAGATGGCGCCCAAAACATTGCTGAGAAAAGCTGCATGTTTATTCCTTATTTTCCTGAAGTTTCCATTGAATGAAAAGCGATCGGAACGGATGTGGATCCCTGCTTCTGTAAAGATGAAACACAGATAACAAATTAATTAATTGACGCACGAACTTAGGACGCACGGTAAAGACTTTAAGAAATAAATGACAAAAACAGTACAAAATTTGAACGATGTAGATAACTAAATATTTGATAGTAACAATTGTTGAAGTCATCGCGAGGTGATTGTTAACGGTTCAAAAGTGATTTATCGATCGTAGAGAAATCCGTTCAGAGGTTCTCGTGTGCTTCTTCGCCATTCTTTCTATCTTTCTTATTATTCTTGTAACTTCACTGGAAAAAAATCAACTTGAAACTTGAGGTCTCAGTGGTGCTGACGAAAAGGATCATGGGCTCTGGCTGCAACGATGGATAACATACATGGCATGACAAGAGGTCTATTCTTGATCACATCAAAGCTCATCAAGTAAGCTAAACTGCTAAACTACTCTCAGAGGAGGGGGGGGGGGCACTGGTGAAAGAAAACGTATTCCATTGATACTTCCGAGGGATACTGTTAACGGTGAACTCATCTATAGGTATTTCCGAAGGATAATGTTAACGGTGAACTCATCCATAGGTATTTCCAAGGGGGTACTGTTCACACTGAACTCATCCATAGGATTTTCTGAGGTGGGGATAAAGAAATTAATTTCTGAGGAGTCATGAAAGAGCTTATATCATTCATAGGGTGGGGGCGGGCGGATATTAAATGGAATGGCCCGTTTGTTCTTTGTTATTTCATCCAGGTGATATCGCTGAGTGGAGTTGATATCGATACGGGAGTTGTTTACTCACGCAAGCCAACATATCTAGACTCGGCTTGTATTTAGTGCGCACTGCACTGAAGCTAGGAAGCTTTAATTGACTTGAAATCCGGTGCGAGTTGCACCACATATCTCACGAGTCTCTCACAAGCCAGTATGTATCAGCTTGAACTATCGGTGTCGCTGCTGGGCGATGATAAAACTCTGGTGGTTCGTTTTGTACAACTTTATTCTCCGATTTTACATTCAGAACGTTCAACAACATCGCTTTCTCACAAAACTCAACTCATCTCCTTTACACATGCGGACGAGGTCCCTAGCAACTGGCTGACGTCATTGGTATCATAGCAACGCGACCGAAAATGAAAGTTCAGGAAGCAGGAGGCACAATCGGTGTGGGTTGCACCTCAAACTGAAAGAGTTTTTGTACTCTAAAAAATACTTGCACTGAATATGAGTCTTGCACTCTCAAAAAGTAGTATTTCGTACTCTTACTGTTGTCTAACAACAATCGAACAATAACGGTCAAGGATCGGCTGTCACAGCAATTTTGTGAAAGCCAAGGATGCATTTTCACGTGTGCGATGTCTGGAACATCAGTTACTTGGCAAATAGTCATTTGTTCGCACAGCACTCTAATATTTCCAATAACCAAAATATTGTTCAAAGTAGAATTAGTCCACGAACTAATATCTTGTATTTGATGGTATATAATAGCAGTAAGTGACATTGCTACACATTGCTTACCAGCAGTCACACCAAAGATTGCTTCATTTCCTTAACTAGAGTCAGCGGACACAGTGGTTGTTGCATCAATGATATCAAATATTGTAGAACCTGGATTTTCCTCCACATCATCACCTGTATTTTAGGTATTGCTAATGCTGTGTGTACCATCAATGTTTATATATTACTGCTACTCCAGTAGATGCTGCTAGTAACACTGTTGGATTCTCAGGATTCATTGGTCAGCATGTCTATAGGTTTTTACTACAGTGTGGTAAATTGTTAATAATCAAATGGCTTTTCCCAGCACCACCACCTCCATGCAGTTATAAACAAATAAACTGGTTCAACAATTTGTGACTTCAGGCTATTGAAACTTTCATTATATTCCTAGTCCATGGAAGCACCCTGTTGTAAGCTTTGCGTTGCATTTTTAATTTATTTAATTAATGATCTAACTGATTGACGTAATTGGTCATCAGATATTCTTCATGGCTGTTTATACATTGTTATTGCTGATGGACAGTAGTTTGGGAATTTGCACCGAGCTCTGAGGGTACTTGTTCATTGAACACCTTATCTACTGATGATTCATCTTAGAATTCTAGTTGAATTTCAGCATTCTCTTGATCATTTATAAGATCATATGAATGTATGACAGTGCCATTTTTGTTTCGTAGCCATTCTAGTGCTTCTATTACTAGTAAATAGCTGAAAGAGATGATGTAGTGTGCACCAAAAGTTGTCTAAACTGTGCAAATGGCAATAAGACAAAGATTAGCTGCAAGTCATCGATGTAAAATTCTGAACAGGTCCTGAAATTTGAGGCATACTTAAGGAACCCATTTCACTGCTGCATTGTTATGGCAAATTTTCAACCAATCACGCATGGATGCATGGTGGGCTGAATGGAGTTACCGGGGTAAACTAAGCATAAGACCCCAAGTACGCATTGCGGACCTATTTTTACACTAATGACAGCTACTTCAAAAATTTAAAGCAAGTAATATAGTTTCTAACAAATACAAGTTGATAGCCATCAAAATCAAATTGTGTTTACTTAAAGTTAACTTAACTGAAAACTTACAATAATTTGTCCTTGCAGCTCCTCATTAACCCTATATTTTCTTGTTGGGAATTTGCCCAGTCATATCCTGTGGGCCACTATTTCTGCCAAATGTACCAGGAATGGAAATGATGTAAGCAAGAGTTAAACATTTCAGTGATGGTTAATGCAAAATGGAATAAATAATACCGTACATTAAAACAAATTAATGATATAATCTTAGACAAAAGACTGTGCGTTTGTGAATTGGCTTGCAAAAGGGAGTGATTTAGAAATGATACAGTTTTGATACCAATGGTTTGATGTTTATTTGTGAAGTGATTTCTATTTGTCAAACATTATATTTGGAATAGTTTAGATGCCCATGTTCAAAGCATAACACTATAAGGATTCAGTTTGTACTTATTTGCAAAATGATTTTGTGAACAGTGGAATGGTTGAGGAAAAAAGCAAATAATATAAATCATACATGTACTTGAAATGGTTTAAGTTGTCATTAAATGGTGAAAATTAATAAGAAATGATTTAACAGTGAGACTGTTCCGACAGTTTAAGGCCCAATTGATTGATTTAGTACATAGTCAACTCTCATGCAAAAGAGAGATGTTTTTTTGACTGCATTGATCAACCACAAAGCAAATGGAGCACTGTAACATGGAACAATTCAACAAAATATTACCTGTAGTAATGGCTGAAGTCTGAAAATACAATGGTGAAAATAGACATGTGAAAATTGGTTCTGTCACTTTTTGCAGCCGGTTTCATGTAATATCTGGTGAACATACCAGCAATCATTTGAAGTGGTGCGAAGCTATCAGGCCATAGCTGCACTGTCAGCATAGGGAGGTATTTCAGCGGAATACAGTAAGCGAGAAGTAACTTTGGTCTTATCCTTTTTTTGTAAAGTAATTATTACATACAAATGCTTTCATTTCAGAAACGTAGATTAGACAGCAAATAATTCAGATAAATTTATTAAAAGTCGCAAGGGAATGATCAAATCAACAAGGATTTATTTAAGTTTTCTTGCATAATTGCAATGTGCGCTCCAGTGAAGTGAGATCAACTGAAAGGTAATTTGCATGCTCTCCTTAAAAGAAAGATTTAGTTTATTCCCTGGTATTATCACAACATCATGAAAACGGGTTATGATGTTTGGGGTTAACAGTGTGGGGTTATGAAATTGGAAGCAATTTCAAGTGCAGGAAAATAACAACAACAAAGGCAAAATTATGCTTACTTCACCAATTTTCCAGATGATTAATTCAGTTTCCCGTAAGTGTATAAATGCTTGGTCTGCAATCACTTAATTTGAACAACGCTTGCCTTCATGCCTGTGCCACTTTTAGTCTGCCCACTTTGCATGGTTAATTTTTTTTTGTATTGATTCTTCTTAAGAACTTATCCTAAGAAAATCTTTGTAGCTTTAAGTGGCTTGACAAAAATAATGTCGTGTCTGTGAAGACTCTTAGTGATATTTAAGGGTGTTTTTTTTTTCTTTTTCGTGCTGCTGCTTTCTACATCCTTCAAATCATGTTTTACATAATGATCCTGAACACAATGTTCTCTTGGTTCATCCTATTCTTTGTAAATTTGGCCTCCTCCCAAGTGGAATTGGGGAGATTAAATAATCATGATACCATCGCTTGCAACTACCTGTCCACACGCTGGACAAAAACATGTTCTGCCGGCCAGTCAAAATTTAAAGTTTTGACAATCAAACTTCAAAGGTTACCTGCCCACTTTGGAACGTTTAAGTGGCGCCACTCTGCAAACACTTCACCGGAAGCATGTTGCTTGAAATTCCTACCTAGCTTATTTATTGTAAACGCCATGTGTTGCCAAAGAGCAAGTAAATCAGCTATGATCATTTGATACCACCAGGTATCTAGTGAGATGAATTTCTTCAAAAATCTTTCAATAAGGCCTTTTTATGTTTCTTCTTGAAGAGTGCAGCTAACAAAGCTGAAAAATTCTGTGTATAGGTATAATAATTATCACCCTGCTAGCAGAGCCTTTCTTCTGCCACAATAAAGAAAAAGACAAAAGAAGGCTCTGCTCACAGGGTGAATAATTATTTGTTTTGGTCGATCATCAAAGCTTTTGTTTTGTGCCATTTCTGTTGACTTAAATTCCCCATGTTTGATCACCTACCAAATGGAAAGTTTCTGCCTCAAGAGGTTCTCTAAATCTTCGGATGTGGTGACTATGACAAATTCTTGACCCCGGGGCGATGTGAATGAGTTAAAATCCCCATGGGTTGTCTCAACCAAATTCCCTCCAACAGGGTGTGCATAAATTGTTAATGAAAATTAGTTCCCAGTCTAACACAAAAGTCGAGGCACAAAAACCCTCTGTTAGTACGTACATAAAATGAACGATATTTCCAGCCCCACTAACAGTTAATGTAAGGAAATGAGCCTTGATACAACGAAACCCCGATACAACGACCTGATAAATGGAAGTCAGTATTCCCAAATGATTGAGATGATAGATAGCAATGAAAACTTTAAATCTCCAAAAAAAAGGTGTCCTTTCATATTCAATGTACACGGGAAGGAGTCTCAATTTATTATGCCTGACCATTATATATGTCATCGATCTTCAATGCAAACAATTCTCTTATGATATACTGATATTCTCTCTGTATCTTGATCACGCATGCCGGATTACAGTATTCGCCAATGTGGACCACAGCTGGTCTTACAACAACGAAAACTCGGTGACAGAACAAAGGTGTGAATGTGTACCGAAAAACACTGAACATGATGCAGAAACCTGATTATTCTTTGACATACTTCGAGGGCGTGTGACCAAAGTCTGTCAGAAAGGAACATCGGGATCACTAGATCACGAAGGTACATTTTACAAAGATATCCATCCGCCAGTTAATGTTTGGGCATTTTTTTTCCTTCTCGAGAATCAAAATTAACACAAAAACAAAATCTTGAGTTAGTCAAAGCAAACGGTTGGTGGTCCACTGTTGTAGGATAGTAGAATGATCCTTGATTTAGCGTCTAGCAACCCGATCGCCCATTGACCATATTTTGAGCAGCCAAATACGGAAGCTTGACTCCGTGCTCCATGAGAAAGTTTGTAAAGTCTGCACATGGCCTACAGCAAGCGGCAAATGGTGAAAAGATTGCGTACAACACTGCAGCTACAATTCCAAGCGGCCAAGCAAGAGCGAGAAGAATAATAACCCAGATAAAAGACCAAAGCCATCCACAGTTTGCGGCCATGTTGTAATGAAACAAAGGAAGAGGACCACGGCGAAATCCGCTTGGATCTCGAAGAGACAATTACTATTTCGAGAACAATGTGAAAGTCTTGGTTTTAGTGTCACTAGTGAACACACCCAGTTACAACCAGAGATTAAAGTTTTGCATATTTGTCGGAGTTAGCGTCACGCAATCCAGCAATGTATTGGATAGAATGGTGGAATGTATGAAACGGAACGGCGGAATTGCGAAAGACACGGAATATTCTAAAATAAGGAATATAAGGAATATTGTAAAACACGGAAAATATTGAATATTTTGAAACACGGGGAATATATGGAACATTCTAAAACACGGAACATACGGAATATTCTAAAACGCGGGATGAGAGCAAAGTCATTTAAACAAGGATATAAATATTATTTTTTTTTGCTCGTGAGTTGCCTGGGTAGGATAACATAACCTCGGATGATAATTTTACATTTCCTCGCGACAAAAGATGTAAAAATGTGTTACAGAGAAGAGTTCATCAATAAGTGTCATGCATGGCCATTTCTTGTATCACTTTTTAAAGTTATCATTTCCTTGAATGCATAGATTGAAAATTTGATTAGCGTTACATTCGGTCATAATTTTTCTAATTTCTGATGACAGTATTGTGTATATTTCCTGATAGCTGTTGTCATCTGTCAAAGTTTGTGTTTTGTATTATATTGTCTCAGTTCTCTGCGTTTCCTAGTAAGTAATTTTTGTGCCTCAATATTGCTATTCCATGTCCATTTGTTTACCTTCGTCGATTTTTTGTATTCTGACTTCTGCAATTATGTTGCTTAAATGTCATGTCCATTTCGTTGATTTAATTCCTAACGCTCGAAACGTCAGCTTTTATAATCTCTGTACGGTGGCCAATTTTCATTAGCAACTCCGTTGATAAAACCAAATTTTTGTATACTACTTCTCCACCGACGCAGAACCACAGTTTTTATGTTGCCTCAATTCCATGTCAACCTGAAAAACCGGGGAAATGTCACGTGACTAAATAGGCGGGTCGACTGAGCGCCTCAATTCAAACAAAAGATGGTGGACCTCATTTCTGCTCATTTCCCTGCATTTCGAAGGAAAAACAATTGGTTTAACGACGACAAGCTCAAATCAACTGTAGCTCGATTTTTTCATGTCCATGAGGATGGTTTGCACTTGAAAGTGAGCAGAATTGGCAAAATCGAGAATGTATGGCCGTCGTCAAATGGGCAGTTCTTTTTACCAGGCGGGACATGCTACTGTGATCGCCTTTATTGCTGAAGAATATCAAAACGACGAAGATTTTGTGCCCCCTATATTTAGCTTTCGGTAAGCTCCCGTTGGGGGGCGGGGGGGGTACTCCCTTATAAGGGCTTAATGGAAACGTGCGGCCAGCCAGGGTATGTTTTTCGGGATTTTTGTCTTGAACAGGGTATCGAATCTATATTTTTTGTCTTAATCAGGGTATTGATTTATCAATTTTTGTCTTAAACAGGGTATCAAAAATCGGAATTCTGTCTTTAAATGGGTAGGAAAATCAGCGATATTTGTCTTAAACAGGGTAAAGTAAAGGTAACGTAAAGTAGACCTTATTTAACGTCGATAACTCGTAACAGTAACTTTTAATCACTGACAAACCTGAGGTCGACGGTGCGCTCATTTTACTCCCCCCTCTCCATCAGTGCTCCGTTTTACGGGTATTTAAAGCTACTAGCTACACGGAAAGGAAAGAAGTCGAAACAAGGATGCGAGATCCGGGAATCGAACTCAGGACCTCTTGCACCAAGGCCGCGCACTAACCGACTGTGCCATCCTTGCTCCAGGGTCTGGGTATGAGGGGCCGCGCCGCACCTCCCCAAACAGGGATACATCGAGTACCCCCCCCCCCCCCCCCATCCCGGGGGTAAGCTTAATAAGCTTGTGTATTAAGATGTGCTGTTTTCGTTTTGTTCCTGGTGTCTTCCTTGCTTTTCTGCTC
>NC_090891.1:4700135-4707635 GCF_036669925.1 Montipora capricornis | reverse complement strand
AAAAACACGAGCATAATTTTTGCTTTTGTTTTGCCCTGACAATTGTTCCAATCGACGTTATTTTCAGTTATATTGATGAGAACATTTTATGATTGTAGCAGAGAAATACTTTGATCAAAAACAAAAAATGTGACTCAAAATATTCGGCTCATCCTTGGTGTAAGAACCTGCACACTCACCAGTGACGTAAAAAAAGAAAACAAAGAAGTTAATTAACATAATAGACCCTAACCTTAACACAGGGCGTACCCAATCGATGAAAATCGATGATCGGAAAAGCAATCGATCAATCGATGCCAATCGATGTATGTTAGTTAATTGGCATCGATTGGTATCGGCCAATCGATGACCAATCGATAATCACACAAAAGTGTTCATGAATCATCGATTGTCATCGATTGACAATCGATTGACAAACAGTTGACACTTTTGGCCACCCCGTTCAAAATTAATACGGCCCGTTTACACAGGCGATTTTGGTGCAATTTCCGCCATTTCCACTGCGTATTTTCTCGTGATAGTGCTGCAACGAGTTGCGATTTTGATCACTAGCTAGAATGTCTACGAAACGTGGTAAATACGTAAACACGTCTTACAAAAAAGGATGATGTCGTTTTCGTCGTAAGGTCACAACGCCTTGTGATAACAGGTAGAATTTGAGTTGCAGCGCGAGCGAGACAACAATGACCAAAAGTCGCAACCGAAATCGCGACAACAATTACATCAAAAATCGCCTCTGTAAGTAAACTGTAAGTGTTTTCACGTTATGTTCTAGATGTTTGGGTTTCAAAGTTCAAGTTTATTGTTTTTTTTTTTTTAATAAAATCAGATTGTTGTAACTTTCATCGAGCACAAACCAGAGGAAAGGACGGGAAATGCGAAAAGACAAGACGCATGTGTATGCTATACAGCTATACAACTTTATTCAGTTAACAGAGTTAAGCAGAATTAAGCTGATTATCTGTCAAGTTGTACAAAAACCTCGATCTTCTGCCAATGATGTCATTGTTTTCGTCATTAAAATGCATCAAGAGACTCTGCCTTTGGAAATCATCACTGAAAATAACAATAATAACCAATAGATGAAAATTGTTAAAGAATCGATGCCAATTAATCGATTGATATTGACAGTCGATGACAATCGATGCCAATTAATCGATTGATATTGATAATCAATAACAATCGATGCCAATTGATCGATTGATATTGATAATCGATGACAATCGATAATCACACAAACCTGGACGATCGATTGTTCATCGATTATCAATATCAATCGATTAATTGGCATCGATTGTCATCGATTGTCATCGATTGTCATCGATCATCGATTTCATCGATTGGGTACGCCCTGCTTAACAATAGCTACAAAACAAAGAAAAACTCTTTTATCCCTCGCTAACACTTCCTTCCACTTGCATTAACTTCTGCAAGTTACATTTCGCAAGTTACATTTCAGTTTGAAGGAATGTCTTTATAATTAATACTCATGATAATGTAAGAACAAGCCACAGAAGAGCGAAAAACGCCAAATTAAAGTGTCTTACGTTACAAACACCCGCCATATTTTCGAATACACGATGCTTCTGGCATATACTTCATGGTACTTCACATATAGTCTCCCCGACTATATGTGAACTACCATGAAGTATATGCCCACTTTCCACATGCCGGCGAGTGCGCTATGTGTATATATTTTTTTTTGTGCAGAAATGTTATTTTGCCGCATGATTCGGTATTGATTTATTTATAGTTGTGGAAAGGTCAAAGATATAACGCAAGTGAAACTTCTCCTGTCTTTAGTGTCGAAAAGTTCGGACATTTGGGAATGCAAACGTGAATAGGTTATTGTTTACATGCAAGATTTACTACACGCATCATTTGCATACTGCGTAATTCTGTACGTTTTGTTTAAACTAATTCTCAAGCTTTCTGACGAATTTGAAATTATGCTTTACACTTAAACTATTTGCTCGTAACAAAACTTTTGCGGCTCCAGATGGCGAATTTGAGCGATTTGGTGGGTTTGCGTTGACTGTTTACACTACACGTTGTAAAAAGGAATCAAGAGTGGAAAGCTCATTCGACCGCTCCAGAAATTTGAATCGCCCGCTTCCAAATCGAACACCAGATATTATGAATCGTTGACGCTTCATCTCGTGGCATTCAATTGAAGATCCATCTAAAATCCAAGTGCTAACCGCCAAATACTTTTCGAGAAAGGCAGCTTTCCGAAGCGACCAGCACCGCGGCCGGGATTTCGTGTGCCAACGAGCAAATAGTCACGCTGTTTGCTCCACGCTGATTGGATGTATAGAGTGTTTTGACTGTCACGCAATAAAAAATAAAATAAAAAACCATTCAGTGGATTAAGTCAAGAAATAGTGATATTATAGACGGTAGATAAAGAAGGCATTTCTCAAAGTTTAAGGTATGTGCGTTGTCCCGAAGTTGAGCTATTCGTCGAAATGTTCCGCGCAAAAGTATAGAGCTTAGTATGGAGCGGCCATGATCCCGTTAGTCGGTGGGACACCAACATGGCGGCCGGAAAATAATGTAAACATCTGGAACCTTGGCTATCTAGGTGACTGATTATCTGCACTGAACAAACAAACATTTACATAAACACTTTTACTTTAACCTACTACGGCCAAAAATCACGAGATAAAAATATATTTTTCGACAAAAGCGATGGTAGCTTAATGTCACGCACCGCCATAACTCTGAAATTCTAAATGTGCTGGTTTCCAAACGAAGCACGCTACTGGCCTGGAAAGCTGTAAACAGATTTAAAGTTAATACCTCTTATGCCTAATGAGGACAAAAACATTGGTGGCTCTTCAGTTTTGAATTTAAGAATTTGATGACGTCACGTGAAAACACTCTATTCTTTAGCATCATCCAATCAACGCGGACTAACAGCGTGACAGAGGATGACCTTTCAGAATGTCACAAACGGTATTAAAAGCAAGTCGTGCGAATTCGAACGGTAAGTTTAATAACGTTAAACGATTTTCAAGGAGTATTTAAATATATAACAAGCAGTTTCGTCAGTTTAACGGAGGAGCGCTTCAGTGAACATCAAAACAGCGTGGCACCAAAACTTGATCGTGACGTGATGCGGTCGCGGTCAACGGCTGTGATTTTATTACCCTAGTCCCAGAGGGTTTTCTTGAATTTTTCTCCGCTTGAGAGAGCCGCGAAGCGGCGAGAACGAGTCTTTTTTGTCGACCTCAGTACGTTTTTTTTGAACAGAAAATTAAGCCCATTAGCCTTTGGCAAAATACTCTAATCTAATAGCTCATGTTGACTCATCCATATACAATACTTCCTAAATGACATAAAAACATCTTCCACATAAACTTCACTCGCAGCACTTCACTTTCCAATGGAAACTACTAGTATACGTTTTGTTTTTAGCCACGGTTTCGTTATTTTCAAACAGCTAGCGAACCAGTTCGAGCTATTCTTTGTTTTCATGTGACGTCACCATTTTCCAAAATTAAAAATCAGCAATCCTATCAGATATAAGACCCTATCAAAACTTCACGTTTTATGACGTTTTAAGCCCGACAGGGTTCCTCATTTTGTTATAGAGGACATTTGAATTTCCAAGTTTCTGCGTTGCGTGACATGAAAATGGCGGCCCAAGAAGGCTGTCGCGTAGGTCAAAAGATGAGTTATCGCTTTCGTTTTTGCTAACTAAACAGTGCTTGTACTAGAAGAAACATTTCTTTCAATGTGGCAGAGCTCTAGGGTGATAATTTTTCGTTTCAATAGCAAAACTCAATGACAGATGTTTTTGTCACTTTACAGCCGCCATGTTTGTGTCCCTCTGAAGGACACAAACATGGCGCCTCCATACAAAGCTCTATAAATTTGGGTGACACACTTCTGCAAATAACTCGCGAATGAAAAACAGCAGAGACCTGATTCTTGACGAGGTTGTTTATTTATCAATCATCTATCATATACCTGATTCTTGACTTAATTTGTTGAATGGTTACGATTTTTATTTTCGATGCAAACCACCAATTGTGCACATGTCCAGGATCTACACGTTTCCTACCTTTATTCATTCTGGTGGAATTTCTGTAAGTTGTGTGTATTTATGAGTTTCTATATTTTTGCCAGCTTCTTTCACTCATACCCGTTATGTTTATTTTCTATTTGCTCGTCATTTTTCCTAGTCAAACTCGTATTCGTGTAAACATTAAAGTCGTACGATGTTTGAAGTACAGAGTCAGTTTGGTTCTTTCTCGATCGGTGCTACGGCGAAACATCGATAACAGCAAAGATCTATATATCTAGTGAGCTCATGACGTTTTTCAGGTTTTTTGACAAAAGAAAAATTGTCCAAATTTAGTTGCATCACAGGCGGCCCAGAGTCGGAAGGTAAACAATTATAAGGATTTGTATGGGAATCTCGATAAGACTGAAAAAGATATTTACCCGCAAAAGTTCTCATTAAAAAAGCCGTACTATATTGTCATGGTGAATTTCTTGCTTTTTGTGTGGTTTTTTGCCTGATTGAATGCGATTTAAGCGACTTCTCAAATTCCCGAGTCGTCACTCTTCCCTAAATAAAGGAAAGGCTGGCAACTCATTTCTAACTTACCTCAGATCTCGCCGAAAAAATTCACACTTCTCCGGCATCAGTCACGCTCAAACTCCGGCGATGGCTACACGGATAAATTTACTTCCCCTTAACCAAGTTTCAAGGTCCAGCGAGTATCCATTGCTGAGAAACTGCGAAAAATATTCAAATTTTCAAACTCCTTCGAGGCTCGCTAACAACCAATTTTGACACGGCTGGTCAACGGTTCACTGAGCCTCCATACGGTGAGCGCAAACCTACGCAAGTGTACCCATAGTTGGGCAGAGCAAAACAAATCCCAGACTCGTCCCCAAATACCTGCCTGGGGTCATGTTCCAGTTTCTAAATCGGCGAACGATATTAAAAGTTCCACACTGAAACCTGAAACACAGCTCCCATCGCATTGGTTGCCCCACCGCATGTTATAAATCCGAATTTTCATCGAACTCCGTAAGTACTGAAGCTGTTTGGATGGAGTTTGAAACGAAGTCGAAGGTATTTACTAGTGTATGAAACACAATCCTGTTTTTCATCCGTCAACAACTCACATTATCATGACTGCAGAAGAAATTCATATGAAAAGGTCGCTGCACCTTTTCAGCCTTTTGGACACATTTTTCTGTTGAGAGTCCAGGGAAAATGCCATCGTTGAAATCATCTGTGCTTTGTTTTTGCGCTTCCAGTTGCGTTGAAATGTTCAAAGTTATTTCTCACACCGGTGCATCAAGCGATATCGATCGAAAACCAACAATTATTACTCGGAACACCTGAAATCTCGCTTGTCTGTTTTTTGGACAATAGAAATTACGGTGCGGTGATTTCTTTGGCTCAAAGCAATTCACTTAACAAAACTATACTTTTTCCAACAACAACAAAAAAACAGCCTTGTGGTGTCGAGTGTCATCGGACGAGGGGATTTTTGCACGCGCGAGGCTCCAAACAGCTTCAGTACTTACGGAGTTCGATGAAAATTCGGATTTATAACATGCGGTGGGGCAACCAAAGCGATGGGAAGGTTTCAGTGTGGAACTTTTAATATCGTTCGCCGATTTAGAAACTGGAACATGACCCCAGGCAGGTATTTGGGGACGAGTCTGGGATTTGTTTTGCTCTGCCCAACTATGGGTACACTTGCGTAGGTTTGCGCTCACCGTATGGAGGCTCAGTGAACCGTTGACCAGCCGTGTCAAAATTGGTTGTTAGCGAGCCTCGAAGGAGTTTGAAAATTTGAATATTTTTCGCAGTTTCTCAGCAATGGATACTCGCTGGACCTTGAAACTTGGTTAAGGGGAAGTAAATTTATCCGTGTAGCCATCGCCGGAGTTTGAGCGTGACTGATGCCGGAGAAGTGTGAATTTTTTCGGCGAGATCTGAGGTAAGTTAGAAATGAGTTGCCAGCCTTTCCTTTATTTAGGGAAGAGTGACGACTCGGGAATTTGAGAAGTCGCTTAAATCGCATTCAATCAGGCAAAAAACCACACAAAAAGCAAGAAATTCACCATGACAATAAAGTACGGCTTCTTTATTGAGAACTTTTGCGGGTAAATATCTTTTTCAGTCTGTTATCGAGATTCCCATACAAATCCTTATAATTGTTTACATTCCGACTCTGGGCTGCCTGTGGTTGCATTTGACCTTTAAGTTTTGTGTGCATGTCATGGTTTCACTTTAAAGGGCCCTTTTAGCGGTAAATTTTCGCCTAAAGAAATTAATTCCTTAAACTTGTCTTAAATTGATCTTGAGACCTTAACTGAAGAGATTGCGAGAGAATAAAAAAAGATGATGACAAAACTTGTTATCTATTCTTTGGAACAAGCTGTTTTCATCGCGTGATTGAACTTTCGACGTTTGTGTCAAAACAAAACAAAGAAATTTTGGATCCCGTAAGTATCTACCAGTTTTCATGTTAAAAATTACTTAAAAGTTTAGATTACATGTAACTAATTGACGGAAAAGGCTTACATAATAATAAGGTAATCATGGCTTTCATGATTTTAATTCTGACAGTGACCGTCATTTCCCGGCACTGTTTTAACAGTGGAAAAGTTGTGGAAAAGTTGTCCTCGGAGCATTTTACTACATCTCATGGTAAGATGTATCACGTACTCAACTTAATTTTTGCGACGGTAATGTTAATACAAGTGTCGATTCCCGAAGCAGCGTGTGATAACGATGATGAAGATCCATGGTTCGGAGATACTTGCTCTGCTATGTCAAGTCTAGAAAATATATCTTATTTCTCAAATATCTGTGGCGTTGATGAGGGGAAATTTGATTGTTACACGCAAAAACTCACTGCATACCTTCCAAAATTTGAAAAGTTTCTACTCAAGAGCCGACTGAACGAATCAGCGGAAGGGAAAATGTACGTTCTTTTTGACAGATTTAAAGGCTTTACTGATCACCCACCAACCAACAGAATTGAACGTTTTTTTTTGGAAAGTCCGTCCTTGAAAAGTAAATATGAATCCACCGTTAAACCTCTGATGCAAACCTTGAGAGAGGACATCAAGAGAGTCAAAAAGCTCCAAAATCGCCTCGGCGCGGGTGGGTATGCTTTGCCTTTAGAGAAAGCGTGCTCTGATTTACCACCACGAAACTTCCCAACGCTCTCAGTCAAAGATGTTTGTCCTACTCTCTTAGGATGCTCTTCGTCGTTCCCTTCAAGCACTGACAATGCTTGCGACGCAAACAAAAAATGTGATAAGGAGAAAGCCATCCCACTGATGATCGGTGTGCTTTTTTATAAAATAAGCTTTGCTTTTGTCGATAAGTTTTGTAGTGAAAGATGCTCCGTAAGCAATGGCTGCAACATAGAGGAAGAATTTGCAAGCATTACAAAACAGGTGAATTTGATGAAAGCATTCGTAAAGATGCTCCCAGAAAACCCGTTTGTGGAATTT
>NC_090891.1:4687635-4690135 GCF_036669925.1 Montipora capricornis | reverse complement strand
TTTGCATGGCCCTAAATAGCTCTAAACGCAGTTATCAGCGGTTTCACATGCAAACGAGGCGAAAGGGTCAATTCTCATTATTAACAACAGGACAGACATGAATTTATAATTCCCACGAACGTCAACGAGCGAGAGCGCACAGTTGAAAATTCGTTATCGTAAAAAATAAATTGACGCCAGTTTTTCATGCGCCTGTCCTGTTAATGAATACTTCTACAGGAAACACACCTATCGCTATAGAAAATTATCTTCCCATGGCAACTCACCCTTTTCCAGTCCTCACCCACTTGATTTCAATATGTTAGTGATGTTCAGCTCGAAAAACTTTAAACGAGTCCAACATATTTATATCTCTAGTAAACGGCGTAACATATCACCGCTATCACCTTCTGACGATCTACTCTCACTACTAGGTGAAACTTGTTTGGCGGCCTTTTCGGCCAAAAAATCGCTTTGGGTTTTAACGACGCATTTCAGTATTTGAATCAGCTGGGTACAAGTAAGACATACCAACAAGTACGCGTGGGCTGCAAGGAGCGAGGGGATATTCCTGGAGCTTATGCACTCGACAATGTCTCTGATTATTCCGATAATCTGTTGACTTCACAGGGTTAAGTCTGCATACGAGCCAAGTGGACCAGGCCAGCTCATACCTGCGGTTTCAGTAGCATAAAGCGACTAAGAGTATTACTTTTTTATTCCCCCTCCCTCTGGCTAAGATGGGATGCTAATCCATTGTAGGGTTACCCTAAGTATTGAATTCGCCGGTATCTGGGTGGAAGCTAGAAACGGACCGCTCGATCCGGAGGCGAGTGCACTAACCACGAGGCCACCAACGACGCCGCCGCTGACTTCATAAGATGCCTCTAATCTATGCAGAGTAAGAAGTATCAGAAAACGAGCGAGGGAGTGCAGTTTGTAAAGCCTATACCAAACGCCCTGCTACTCCCGTGCCGAGCTAAACTCAAGAATTTAAATTCGACCTAAGCACGGCAGTAGCGCGACGTTTGAACCTAGGATGGCAGGCTGTATTAAGTTTGACACGACTACTTTGCAAGGCAGGCCTTCCCGCGCCGCATGGCTGTAGCACGATTTGGCTTCAAACGGCGTGCTCTTGCTGTGCCGAACTGAATTCATACCCTGCTGCATCAGCTGCCGTTGCTTTCTAGCATTTAAAATGGTCTTCAGCAAAGAAAACTTTCGATCTTCGGCGCGACTGAATTAAATTTGACGGTTTGAAACCACTGCCGTTCTCTTGTCATGTTTCGGCACGGCAGTGGCGTGACGTTTGGAACAGGTCTAAGTTGTCAGTTAACCTCACTCGGAGCCTCTACAACTGCAACTACTTGACAAAAATAGGAATTGTTAGGTCTTACTTAAACGATTTTGCCTGTTTCTTATTCTTCTTATTTAAAAAGGAATAGAAAATGGTTTAAATTGTACTGGTAAGGCACAAGTTTTTCACACTCATTTTCATCAGATAGGTTGCATTACTATGCAGACTACAAATTAAGAGCAAGCAATATTCCACTGTACCAGGATTACAAGAGCACAGATAACTATAGATAGATAACAGTTATATTCATTTTCCAATGTTGTAACAAAATCTGTAACTACTTTTAGATAATTGCATGACCTATTATTTGAAAAGGGCCAAGGGAAGGGATTGTGGCCAGGACTAGGATATCACCCAAGTGTACAATGACGAGATTCGCAAGAAATATCAAGGAGATTTTGACGGGGGAAGGGTTGTCTTGCCAAATTTGTTTTCAGCATATCAGTGTCAAATCCCAGGTTAGATCTGGTGTCAACTGGCCACAGGGCCCTCTTTTTCTTTAGTCTTCCATTGTCTACTGTCCACTGCAAGGCTCAGTAAATGAGGCGACACCTAAAATGTAAACATTTTAGTTCAAATTAGATATTTTCGGAAAAAGAGGCATTGAATTGGTTGTGCTACACATAAGATTCGGTCTGTTCCTTTCTGTCCCAGGGGCCCGTTTCTCGAAGCTCCCGGTAATTACCGGGCCCGTTAAGCTGTTTTAATTTTCTTTTGACGATGAAAGTTTCATGTTTTGAAAATGGGGCAGTAAAGTTATCAGCTAAAGAAACTAAATGGACTTCATTAGAGGTCAGAATACACCCTACTTTTCTCGAGACTTTGATTTTATAATATGATTCCGGGCCTGTTAAGTTACCGGGGCTTTCAAGAAACGGGCCCCAGGGCCGGGATTCCAGCTCCCTGAATGTTTTTTTTTTCCTCGAGCAAGGCTTGAGATTAGCTTCCTAAATAGTTTTTAGAGTCAGTTTTAGGATGTCTATGAAAGCATGAAAATTGGACTTTGCTTCGCAAGTTTATACGATGGATTTCCGCCACTCTTTACAGGATGATGATTGAGCCAGGAGACCATAATTATAGACATTACATCGAATTACAAAAGCCGGTTTTTGTTAAAACATACTTGTATCACTGGAGGGTAATGGGTCGCGGCACTGACTTGTT
>NC_090891.1:4677635-4682635 GCF_036669925.1 Montipora capricornis | reverse complement strand
TTCCGTATTCCGCCGGATTCCGGCTTTTAGTGCTGCCCTTAAAATCCCATGGATCGAATTCTTGTCCCTTTTCCATGGTTTAAGCGCATATCAAATAAACAATATGCTTATTGCCGCTTCCGTTTTCTGCTATGGACTCGGTTCCGGTTCGTTTCGGACCGATGCAGTCACTCATCATCTCTGCCATAAAAAATCGTTATCACGTGAAATTATTTAGACATAAACCAGAAACTGGGATGGCTTTGCAAAAATCCTGTGATATTTTTTTTCGAGCGCTTTTAAATTGACGTATGCCATCCTGTATTTTGTTTTCGGAAATGGGCTTTAAGCTAATCAGCAAAGCTGAACGACCATACCATGTAAGCAGCAGCAGACAGCCATAAAGTCGATTACGTATGCGCGCGTAAGAAATGAGATACGATTGTTAAAACACTCTGCATGCAAACACTGCAGATATTTATCTATCCATACATTTCATATCTCTAATTGATCTTTACATATGGCTAGGACAGGTTAATACATATAAGATAAGCTGTCGACAGTTCACTCGTGAAATTTACACGCTCAACTAAACATTGCCATATTTCCCTTATTTTTTGAAGAGCAATAAAGATAAGCCCAGCCTTCTCAAGAAGTTTTTTTACTTTCTGAGAGAAGCGATAACCTTAGTATAAGACTAATTAACACTTAGTGTTGATTCATAAAAGGTCTTAAAATGCCATGAATCCAGATGTTTGAAAGGTCAACACTGGGTGTCATGCCAATACTAAGAAACTATTTTCAGTGCTCAATCGATATTGGTTTTCAGCAATCACTTTCACGTTCTCCACTTTCTTCTTGGAGATCAAAGAATACATCAACGATCGCTGTGCTTGGGGTCCTTGTCTGATTAAAAGTCAGTGTTTGTCATAATTGCTGGTACAAATACTTCGTAATTGATCTCTCCTTTCGAGCTCACGTGCCCTGTAGTCAATGCATCAAATTCTTCATCGGTTAACCTCTCTCCCAACGAAGTAAGAACATGACGGAGCATACTAGAAGAGATACTGCCAGCTCCGTCTCGATCAAAATGCTTGAAACAATCCACAATTTGCTCCGGGGTCGCCTTGCTTGTCACACTTGCCATGTGCTGAGCCACCGAGTTATAGATGGGGAGAAATTCCTCGAACGACACAGTTGTCTTCCCCACATCGCGTTCAACTTTGTGGACCTCGCTCTGAGTCGGGTTTAACCCCGCCGATCTCAAAACTTGCCCAAGTTTATTCACTTCAATCTTGTCACCTCCAGATGTATCGTAGAGCTGGAAGATGTCTTTGAGCATTCCCTCATCCCTCAACACTGGCTTTCCACTCATTTTAACAGAGCAGAGCAATTAGTAGTAGCCCCTGACGTTCTCTGCAGTCACAATAAACAACAATAATAGCGTCCAAAGAACTTTGCTCGCTAATTATTTACCACTCACGTGACTCCAGCTAAATTTAGAATTCATTTAATTCTTAAATTCAAGTGTTTATCTCGTGTCGTTCACGGTTGTTGCACGCTGGGCATTCTTTAAAGAGATAAATTCAAAGCAGCGCGCAAGTAAAATTTATTCCAGTAGTGATAGCTATCACATAAAGAGAAAATTCGCGTGCTTTAAATGGCTTAAAATCATGACTCCTCCATATTGAATAGCCGTTTTGACCATCGTGATGGAAAAAAGACCATTCCTTCGTGACATGCGGTCTAGTTCAGTTCGCCTGGGAATCGAAAAACACCCTGAACAATGAAGAAAAAATAACTACCTAGTGTTACATAGAAAGACGCGCCAGTCCAGTTCACCTGGGAATCGAAGAAATTGGCTGGTAAGCGTAAAAATGCTCTGTTTTAGTGTTTTGAGGGCTCTTGAACCGAGACCAAAATGCCTCCAAAACGACAATTTAATTAGGCAGCCTAAAGACGCAAGAGCAAGAGAAAAAAGACTTGAAAGACCGTCTGAATTCCAAAGGCTACCAGGAACGCAACAAAGTAGGCGGTTGCATTATATAATGCTTCATGTTCATTTGCATTCCATTGTTCATCTATTTACACCGCTATTTCCCTGGGGCCATGTTCAAATCCCTCCCCGAGCTTTTAGGTTTGTTGGGTGAATTACTAGGTAGTGTAGTGAAATTCATCCGATTGGTCAAAATATGGATGATTGTTTTAATAGAAAGATTAACTCTACAACGCTGTTTCACTGAATGGCAATGTTATGGTACCGTATGAAACACTAACAATTGCTTAACCAGATGCATATATTAATGTCACGTAATAAATTACCATGGTAACCAAAGAACCATCTAAAAACGCCCCATTTTTTATTGCTCGTAAGTGATTAGCAAGCAAAGACGAAAATCTCTGCAACTTTTAAAAAATTCTCTGGAGCGGATTAAAGCCACCTTAATAAAGGTGGCAATGAATCTGCTCCAGAGAATCTTTTTAAATTTTGCAGAACGTTTTATCCTAGCGTGTTAATAACGAATAACTCTCCAGGAATAAACAGTGGAGGTCACCCAGTTCGTTTTTGAGATATATGCGTTTAAAGACAAAATATAGGCTGTTTTTTAGATAGCTATTTTGTCGCCGTCCCAACCTGTACGTCACATTAAAGAGTGCATTTTGTTAGGCATCTATTGGTGTTTCATATGAAAGAGTTTGGTAGATTCAATCCTTCCAAATAGTACAGTTCGTTGAAAGTATTCAAACTGATTTGAGCCTCCTTAATTGAGGTAATCGAAAATGTAATTTAGAGTAAGGCATAAAAAATTGCTTTGATCATGACAATTGTGCATTCCAAACGCGACGAGTGTGTCTGAAGAATAGGAAAGTGGAACAAACACTCGCATTCACAAGGGTTAGGGAGGCAAATTTATTGGATGTACACATTGTCGTGCCAATTAAAGGACAAATATTAGTTTTGAAACGATTGGTCGAATCAGCATTTCTAACTCCACAATTCTTCAAACAACGTGAACTGGTTTAGTGTGTTACTATGGATCGATTTTCAGTGGAGCGTTCTTGAGCTGGTCATATATCTCTTCAGCCGGTAAGCATTGACAACTCGAATGCACTTCAAGTGTAACCGATTTCGTGGTCTCTCTCGAAAGGTCATAAGAGCTAGAAAAGGCACTAGACAGTGAATTTGCTTGTTTGGATAGGACAGTTACAAGTGCTACACATTTTATTCTATGAAGTCTCGTTGGGTAGACGTGCATCAAATTCCATGTCCTTGCAAGGACGAGAAGTTATCTAATTCACTTCAACCTCTTTTTCATGGTGAGGCCAATTGCATTTTTTCCTTATCCCGAAATAAGATTCACTTTTCACTCAAATTAAAAGAACTGCTCTTAACGTAAGCTGAAATGAACTGGGTAAATGGCCTATTTGTGTGGACTTACAAGGCCCGATTCAAACGTTGAACTTTTCATGTGCCAAATCTAATGCAAACGAGAAAAATCTATTGTTTTCGCTCATTTGCATTATGCGACTGACTGGCCTAACTTGGGTACGTAAGCAAGGGAGGTGGTTCTATCTCTGAGGTTATATAAATTTAAAAATGTATAAATATAATCTTACCTGAACAAACGCTGGCTGCGGCTGGGATAAAAGTTGCTCGAAGACCAATGAATTTTCTCAACAACTTTTTACATACCGGCACGAGGTGAGTCAAGTGATTTGTTTAAAAAGTAGTTTATTGTAACAGACATTGGGAGAGTTCACACTTCTTCGGTGGACGTTTCAAATAATCAAGGCGGACACACGAACAAGATGTGATTGATCTTGAACGTTAGAAACGAACTCCTCTGGACCATGTGAGCACGTTTTTCAGCGAGATGTAACAAGTGAGAGCGACGTAAGCACAGGTAAGGCAACGTGGATAATAGGCAAGCGAGCCCCTCTGATCACTACGTGCGTGGTCATCTGAGTGTAGAGTTTCTTAGGTTGAGATCGCGTTTGTAGTTCACGACAGGTGGTTGCAAGAAGATATGACGAATCTGTTGGTCGGTTGATAGAATGCGGAAGTTTTTGAAATGGAAAGTGTTTGATTTGCTTGTTGAAAGGGTGGTATGTGAAGACAAGAGTTACTCTGTCATTGGAGCTGACCCTCAGCTCAGGTGTGCGTAGAGCATCAGGACGCTTAATGGTTGTGACCTCTGTAGATCCTTTTCAATGAAAGCACGAAGATAACCACACAGGGAGAAAGTATGTAAGCACCTCATTAGATCTATCTATTACAGCTATCCGATCTCAGATTTTACGAAAGACTCAGTACGGATCCTCTCCAGGAGTACCAAAAAAAGGCTAAAACGACGATCAATGTCATGATTTCTTCTTGCGCACTACAAACCACCTTCAGCCAAACATCTCGTCGTTTACACACCTCGTACATCACCTTCTTTTTTCTTTTACCGATGATACACAAACCCAACAACTCGGCTGGTCGACCCATAGTTTCTGCTTGTAGTTGTCCTACTGAAAACGTTTCAGCTTATTAATACCTTGATGGAGTCCTGGCTTCTTTTGTCAACACTCTTCATATCTTTGACTCTTTCAGATTTGATACTACTGATCCTGGACATCGTTTTCTGTTCACCGTGGACGTCAAGTCCTTTACAAAGTTATTTCTAATGACTGTGGAATAGAGGCATTAACTTACTTCTTGGATAATCGCAAAATCAAAGAACCTCCACATCTACGCTCACAAGACTCGCTGAACTAGAACTTTGAATTCCTTCTCTCGTGTAATAACGACTACCAGCACTATCGTCAAATTTAGGGTGTTGCAATGGGGTGCAAAATTGGGCCCAGCTATGCCTGATTATTCGTTGGTTATGTGGAACAACAGATCCGCCGGAGAACAGTACGCAGGATTCACCTCTCAGCTACACAAGAGATGCGTTGATGACATCGTTGGAGGCAGCGTCGCGTAGAAGAGAGCAAGTCGAAGCCTTTATTGACTTTGTTCAAACTTTCACCCG